>NC_133976.1:11476979-11689838 GCF_047716275.1 Strix uralensis
TCAGAAAAGACAAGGGTAGGTCTGTCTAAAGAAATTTTAAAAAAGCAATACCAAGATAAGAGTGTCATGAAAAGTTGTGATGCTGCACTGATGCCTGCAACACTGAAGTGAAGTGATGGAGGTACTTTAGTGTGTGCGTAGTGTCAATAAGAACTGCTTGCTTCTTGTGGAAAGTGCTTTAACCATCAAAGGCTACAGTTTATCCAGCTGCTAGCATAGAATTTCTTCAAAGCTGTCTGGAGACATAGGTGGCATACATACTAAGCGGAGTCCTTGCAACACATACATTAAAATTAAAAGCATGTGAAAGGTTGTTCTAATTTACAACGTCCTTCATGTCAATCTCTATGCCTTTAGCCTTTTCACTCCAGTAGATATGTGTAGGTGATGGTGATGAAAAATACATAAAAACAACATACACACGTTCTAGACCAAGAGAAATTCACCTAAATTTCTCTTTGCTATATATGCTTGATAGCATGCCAGAGATATTAAATCATAATTTGGATTATTAGAATATGGAAAACAATTAGTAGTACCTTTGTCCATATCAGGAAGTTAGTTGAGACAGCATCTCCCATTCCTGAAAGAAAACCAGATGGTGGTAGAGATGACTCTGTTTCTTTGGCACAAACAATGCATTCATTGCCACATTAATAAAACTGGAATTCCATCCACACTTTGGCTGAAAAGGAAGTTACATTGAGGTAGAAGCAATATCTATGTCATCACAGAACTATGTAAACACAGCCTAATATTCTAATTGGCTCCAGTCCATGACAGTTTGATTAACTGTTGCCACTGTCTGAATTTATAGACAGCACTCGCTATAGAAAATGAAGCACATTTGATGGGAAATGGGCACATGACTTGCATTTCCCTGTGGGGCCCAAACATTCTGGAAAGCAATAAATGACCTCAAATGACAGGTAGAGCAGCTGGGTGGGCATATATTGACTAAATGAACTATTTTATTTTTGTTCCAACTATGCAGCACTAAGCTATTCTCTCTTCTATAACTAAGGTACATTGTGAAATGCAGATGTAGCATAACATCACACAAGCAGACAGAATGGCCTTTGGGTGCTATTCAGATGGTTATTATTAAGCTCTGCTTCCTTCTGGCTGGTACAGCTTTGCTTGTGCACATGGTCTTTTAGAATATTTCTACGTTTTGACTTCCCTTTCAGCTGGGCCCCAGCAGAGGAAAGGGGGTGTGTGTCTGATAACATCTGAATGAAGACAGATGTAGATCTGTAGAACTAAATTCCCCATCCTCTTGCCTTCTCTTCCATTGGGCATCTCCACTCATTGCAATGAAGCTTCTGTAATACACCACAGTAGCACATGAATGGAATTGCTTCAAGTATAAGTTAGAGCTACTAAGTAAAGTTCTGGTGCTCAATTTTTTAAAAACTCTCTCTAGCTTAGCTTTAATGTGTGTACTACCAACAATGGAATAAAAAAAGCTTAACATACTGAATGGTACTATAAGCAGGTTTCAACAGAAGACAGTTTTGCAGTTTACCATATCCATGCCTTTCAAGTATGATGCAATTACTCGTGTCCCTTGTTAGCCTGTGGTAAATGGGAAGTATAGTATTTACACTTAAATATCAGCCATTACAGATTTCAGAGACATAAGTTAAAGCATTACCTCATGTTTACACTTAGCTATTTAATAACACGTCACTGTTCCCGTTTCTATCCTGCTGTTCTGCTGTTAGTTTGGACAGCATTTTCTCTGCCTTCCTTCATCACTGAAATGCTAATGAGGTCTGATTAGGTTTTCTGTCATTTACTATCAAAGTCTACAGTGGGATGATCTTGTCTATGGTATTTGAGGTAATATAGGTGTACGCATAATAAAACCAGTAGTTTTTATAGGCCTTCACTCCAATTTTCAGCCTGTATATAACATTACTTTTGCAAACAGGCTTCCTCACTTTTACTGCGTATCTTCATTTTGGCAGAATAAATCAGTGGTAACGTATGCTATAACCAATCAGCACCATTGAAAGTTTACTACTTTATTAAATATTTTCTGTAAAATTTATGCAATGGTGGTAAAAGTAATACAGAAAATCTTAAAAACCCCCAGCTTTTATTTTTGTTTTGTGTACAGTTCTGGAAGTACTGGTTCTAAAAAGTCATGCAGGATGTTTATTTTCTTGATTGAAGCAGTGTAAAAAAAAGGACATTTGATTTCGATTTATCTGGAGGGTTGGGTTGGGTTGGTTTTCTTTAATTTAAACAAGGAACTGTAACTATTTGTGTTTATTTCAGTACTATCTGAATTAGCATAAAACTTCTCTCCCATGAAAGTAAAAACAGAAGGTTAATCCTGCTAATTTATGATGCACGAAAAACAGTCATGCTCCTTAACCAGAGAAACAGATGAAGGGCCAAATCCTTGTGAAATGGTCAAACAACCTAGATACAGAAAGGGTCCTGATGTCTGTTTTGATGAAGCCAAACAGGTAAAATTGAACTTGTAAGACTTTACGACTACCGTTAAAAACAACTGTAGAGTTGATTTTAGAAGAGCAGTGAAAACTATGTTTAAATATACCTTGGTGCCTGGTAAACTATCTATCACTAAACATACTATTCACTCTAGACCATAGCCATGCTATTTCAAGTATCCCATGATTAACATAAAATTAACGGCTGCTTTCTTATCTGCCTTTCCTATAACCATTTTACTTTCACACATGATTCCCACTATAAAAAACCATCAGCAAACATAAAACTGACGGTCTCTGTACGGTGCTGTGAAATCCAGTTCTATGGCTTTCACAAATAGATGATAATTCTGGCTTAGAAGTAGTATTTTCACATTAGTGTTTCCAAATATTATTTAAAGGTGTTGTTAAATGTTCAGAAACATTTTATCTTGTTTAAGGTGTCATTCCTCTTAGAAATTCTGCAAATGTGTATTGACCTTAGGTCACATTCTTAACAGGTATAAAAGTGCATTCGCTTTACTGATACCAGCAAAACTATGCTGTTTAGTACTCCCTATGCCTTATACATTACAGATTTGAAGGAGAAAAATTATAACTGTTACATATATAAATAATTTTGAATATACTGTCTGTCTTTTCAAAATACTGTATGAAAGACAATATGTTGGATTCAAGTTGTTCAGAATAGATTTCAAGACAAAAACTACTGAATGGGGACGTACCTGCCATTATATAAAATAAATATTTTAAAAATGTATCTTTAATGCCTCATCTTATTTCTGCAAGGGAAATATTGACCAAAACTAGTGCTATTAGTTGCCTATAACTGCTGTATGTGCTGGAACAAATTTTGTTCTAGTATATTCTCTGCTTTTCCTTAATGAGGCACAATTACTGAGATGTCAGTAGTGTTAAAAAAGTCCAGGCAGTTAATATCCAATGCATTTTTCTAATAACCAAATTTTATTTTAAAAAGGAAGTCTTCTTACTGTCCAACAAAGGTTTAAAAAAGTTGAAAAACCATCCAAAAGCGATTTGGCCATTGTAAATATTCTAAATCCTCCTGATGTGATTGTGTGTGAAAGTACAACTCTTGCTCACTAGCTTGATGTGCTATTCAGTGTGTAAGTCATGTGTTTTGTAACAGTGGATTGTTTTGGTTAAGTTTATTTGCAAAATTTGCTGTGAATCTCTTGCTCTTGGGTGGATGCTTTCACATTAACTCTGCTAACTGCCAGCAATCTGCATGATATCTCATCTTGTATGTCTTTTTTTCTGTGTTTTCTTTCCTTTCCTCTACTTGCTACTTTGCCTGTTATTAATAGGATCAGCCTATATGCACAACGAGTCGTGCCTCTGCCATGACGTCCGCTCCTATCTTCATTTTTCTGCAAGTTTTCATGTGGTGTGGATGGTCAGTTACTTTCTCTAATTTTTTGTTTCATTCTTGGCTTAAAAAATTAGCAGACTTTTTTACTTACTAAGCATACAAAAGAAAACAGAATGAAGCGAGTCCCAAAAGCAACAATCTGGAGCAAATTACTATTGCAATATTAAGGGAAATTAAATATAAAAAAACCCTGTCTGGAGCCTTATAAATCACAATTACAGACCACAAGGGCCTCTCCCATAGCAAATACAAAGACACGGGAACCTGTTGGGTTTATATGGTTGGCTCTTTGAGATTGCACATGTACCAACTGAGTCAGTGTCATTCCCTTCAAAACATTTTTCCCTTGTCCCTGTTAAAATGAAACAGAAGAAATTTTCCTGCACAGAGGTAAATAAAGGTACAAAGTAATTAGAAGATACTATAATACCTGTAAAAATAAAGCTGTACTTACGGATAGCAAGGATGAGTGCTCTGTGTAAGTGTTTCTACTGAGAAGAGTAAGGCGTTTTCACTGCATTCAAATTAACCCAAATGTTAATGATGGAACTTAATAGTGTGCATTAAAACTATGAATTCAGTAAAATAATATTTTTACTTTTTAATTTTTTGCAACTTAAACATATTAATTTTCAAATTACAGCAGAAGGTGGGTTTTTTCTTCTAATGAAATACATGGATATATGGAGTCCTGTGTGTTGACCTAGTGCAGACTCTGGGGTTCATAACGAATGACTTGGCATTTTAGACTACGTTACATTTAATGCTGTGAGAGTGTGCACTGCTGTGCTAGTGACATATATGCAAGAGTACTGCTGATCTAAAGAGAATAGAATTCATGACCTTGTACACTGGAGGGGTTTCTGATCAATATTATTACTCAGAAAACCACTAGAGGGAGATACTAACTTATCTATCAGAGTAAAGCCAACTGAGGCAGAAATGGAAATTTAGAGCTAATTTTTCAGTTAGTGTAGTAAAATACTGAAAATTGTAACAATTTAGAACACTCATTTTCTCAATAATTTATATTCTCTTTATACTTGGGGGAAGTTTCAATTAATACAACTTGAACATTAGTGAAAAAAAGCTTAAAGTTCTGTTTAACAGCTGTATTTGAATTACTGTGATGTTTCCTATTCTGTATTTAAATTATCTAATTTCTAGCAAACCTAGGAACTCGCACAGCTATGGCTGAAGGTTGTAAGGAAGGGTGAAAGTCCCTTCCCCCAAGCCAGTGGTATTTCACATTAAAATCTAGAAGATTAACATCTCAATTTGCTCTGCAAGTAACCTTATTTTAATTAAAAAGCTACTGTCCAATGTACATAAAGCAGCATAGACTCACCTTGAGCTGAATTCTTTATTTCCAAAATGGTCTTTCTGCTCGAGAAGGCAAACCAAAATACTGGGAAACCATGGAATATAATTTTAGCTGATAGACTTTTTGCAGCAGAAAGTTATAAAGGTAATTTTGTTCATCCATCCTGTTTTTAATAACTTTGTGATTTTGGAAATGGGTTCTCACTGGACATTAATCTGTGTAGTTTCATTAAAATCACTGAAGCCAACACAGATACAAACCAGCTGATCAGGTTCAGTAATGGCAGCTGTTTTTTATTTTTCATCAAGGATAACAAAATAGTCTTTATCACCCCCTTGAATAACTTGCTCTCACTTTGTATATGCACACTGTTTTTGTTTGCCATGCCTGAGAATAAAGAGAACAACTCTACAAGTTTTTACCCGTTCTGGGAGTGTCTGATTTCCATCAGCTCCAGGGATATCAGTGGGAGCTTTGAGGGTGATTAGCAGCCCAGAAAACTGTATACATCTTGATGGGATTGATTGTATCCCTGATCTATGTGTGGGTAGCTGTACAGCTTTGACAGCTTTGTGTGGTAGTCCAGACAAAGGAGGGTAACACAAAATTTATGAAAGACCATGCATTGGGACTTGAAATGACTGTTCAGTAAAAGCAAAGGTGTTCTCTGTTTAGTATGAAGCATTTAAAATATACATTTATAAAAGGTATAACTTTGAGGTAACCACTTGATATCAAAGGCCAGATCAGAAGATCTTTGGCAGATATTGTTGGTTTATCTTTTTTCTAGTCGGTGTAGCACAATGGGTTCTGATAAATGATTAAGGTTTCAGGACAAAGTTTTAGTACGTTAAATAGTTATAGTTTACTTCTAAAGGAGTAACAAGTATGTTTATAGACTTAGATATGTATGTGTATATATATGTATTTATATTTCCATGTGTGTCTTTAAAATTTTGGACTGGCACTGCCTTCAGGGAAATGTTGATATATAGCAATGAATATGTGGGTTTGATACTTAACAATGAATATATGATTTTATAAAAGCATTCATTTTCATTCTGCAAGTGATGAATAATTTTCAGTGTGTGATGCTGTAAAATAATCATCTTTAGAGTTATCATAGTAAGGCATGACATGAAGGAGATGACATTTGGATTTGATGCTTCTCTACCTCAAGCATGCAAGGAAATTTGACATGTGATTATTAATGCAAAAAATTTCTCATATACTTCTGATTAAATGAAACTGGCTACAGAGGATTCTTTGCAATTTCTTTTCCATTTCTTTCTCCCTTCAAAGAGAAATATTATACACAATATTATTTTGAAGACAACAAAGAGAGGACCTCCCCAGCTGATCTGTTGGTTATTCAGGTTTTCTGCGTGACTAATGTAGTAGTGACCAATGTAATGGGCTGGAAAATTTCAGTGAAACTGCTTAAAAATAGTTCAGTGTCTTATTGCACAGGCAGAGGTTAAGATAAGATAAGGTAAAGATAAGATAAAATGATGCTATGTAATTTGTTATAAGAAATTTTATAAGAAATCTCAAAAAGAACATTTACAGGAAACGGTTGAGAAGTTTTTGTAAAACTCAGGAATAGGGGAGGTGTTTTCAAAAAAGACATTTTGAAGACCATTCAAAACTCATGTTTTGTTCAATCTGGTTCCATATTAATGTGGGGATCCCACTCACTTCCATAAAACTGTTGATTTTTTAAATTTAGGTAAATCAGCATGTAATCACTTTTTCTCCTTTTTTTTTTTAAATATTTCTTGTAATTTTCACAACAGTTAAAGCACACAAGAAAATTACAATGTGCAATGCTGGGGAGGAAGAAATAATTTAGATGGGATTTAGTGTACCTTCTTTGCCACTACTATTTTTGTCTTGGCTTAGGACACAAAAGAATAACCAATTCCAGAGAGAATATTTAGAAATTGTTCTTGGCAGAACTGCTGGTTTACCACTGTAAATTGGTCTACAAACCTCAGAAATTTAATGTGACTTTGATCAATACGAGGTTAAAATCTCACAAACGTTGAAATATGTGTATACACTTGTATACTTTTGTCTAGTACAGTTTAACTCTGTCATTCATAATAGGAAGATGCCTCTCCTGCATGAGGCTTCCAAGACTTCTCTGCTGTTGTGAATTTGTGAATCTTTTAAAAATTTCTCTGTGTAGTTTTAGGGAGACAGCAAAATCTATTAAAATATTTCTTTTCAATCCAATAAGAAAATTACATAGTATAACTGTTGAATGTAAATGCAATGCCCATAAATTATGATGTAGTTAAAAAAAAAAATCTCAGAAAGCAAGTAGAAATAGGCAACAGAATGAATTTTTTTTTTCCACTACATATAGTGGTAGGATTAATTAATCAACATAATTTACCAATATTTGGTCTAATGCAGAGGTAACATGAAAGCTGAGTACTGTATAATTCTATATGTGGAGATCCATCTACTCTGTATCTATACTGGATGCCATTTTCACCGTAATGATATTTTCCTCTTCCTGTTATGCACAATTTTGTTTAAGATCTTCAATTTACTTCTTTCTTAGTCTCCAGACATCTCCTCTCTGTTGGAGAATTTTAAACCTTGGGCTTTACTTTACGCTATTTCTTTAAAGATTAGTCTTCTAAGTAATTTCAATGATAAGAATCTTAAATATCAAGAGGTTAACACTGAGTACTGTTCATTGAATTCATGTTTCTGATAATTCTGTTTCTGATGGTACTCACTGTGAGGAAGAAGCAACAGAGTTATTTTTAGGTACTTTGAATCAAAATAAAGCTGCATGACAAGACACAATGCAGATGCAAAAAGTGACTGAGCCAAACTAAATAAACCAGAAAGTTCAGTGCATCTTTAAATCTTAGCATCCTACTCCAAATCTGGTGCAGCAGAGTTCACTTACGACTTACTTGTTGACCAGAAACCTTAGGAATTTTGAACTTGTAGAGTGCAATCAACTAAAAAAAAAACCTAAACCAAAATTATAGAACTATATTATAAAACTAACAGATGACAGAGACATATCTGGAAGTGGCTACTATTGATAAAGAACGGCAGCTAACGTGAGCTATTTGCTTTAGGACAGAACGAAATATTCTTTTATGTTTTTTTCTGAAAAACTTGAATGCTGGGTTTGTTGGTGGTTCTTTTTTTACATCCAAGCTTCTAAAGGAGACTGCTGGTGAATGCTCTAATTCCTGATGATGTATTGAGTCTAATTTGTATGCTTTATCTGATTTTCCTTATATTTATTCCAAACTGATTCTGATTCCTCTGATCTCTCTGCTTTAAAGAATGCATTGTGTGTGCTGGTAATCTCATTAAAGTCTTCACCCCTTAAAACTGACACAAAGAACTCTCTGAAGTCCTTTGCTATGCCCTGTAATCCCCAAGTTTCCTCTTTACACCTCTGTTCTCAAGCAGTTGCCCTAACTCCATATTTGGCTTTGTGCTTTTGATTTATTCAAAACTTTCTACTATCATTTTCAGTGTATTTTGCAGGGAGGTCATTAAAAATTCTTTATCAGCCTTCCTAATTTCTTGTTTATATCTAATCTGCCATTTTTATGTACTTTTTTGGTTTTGCTCATTTGAGTAAATTGATTTCTTAAATACTGACCTTCTCCCTGTGTCAGTGTACCAATTTCCTACTGACTCATGCAGGGGTGTTTCTTTGGAGTTTTGGATTTGGGGTTTGGTTTTTATGGGGGCGGGGTGGAAGTAGGGGGTTGGTGTTTTTTCATTTGTTTTGGGTTTGGGGTTTTGGGGGATGGGGGTGTTGCGGGATGGGTGGGTGGTTGTTCTAATTGTGACATTCATTTTACCTGGATGTCTAATACAGTATTTCTAAATATTCTTCTGGATCCTTGTGAGGGACTTCCTTTTTGAGGTGTTTCTTCTACTTTTGTTTTCCTGCTTTCTGGTTTTTGTTTGTTTGTTTGTTAGGGTTTTTTTTTCTGTTTCTTTTGGTTTGGAGTTGTTTGGGTTTTTTTAACTGCTTTTCGTAATTTTCACTTAGTTTCCTTTCTTGAAATTGGTATCTTTTGTTTCAGACTTGTTTGACCTTACCCCACACAACAGTGCTAAATCCTATTGCATTGTGGTCTAAGGAGCTACTAGGTTATGCTAGAGCTATAGAGAGCAGCTCTCTACTAATAATCTTAAAGAGGGCTCCATGCACCACTAAAGATTCAGTCTGTTTGTTCCAAAAGGCAGTCATTTATCATATGCAGAAATGTGATCTCTACATCTCTTTTTGATAAGGCATCGATCCAGTCTATATGTGGCTCCTCTAATCTCACATAACATTTCATGATTGATATTGTCACTTTGATCGAGTGGTCAGCATTGCAATCCTAGTATTACATTTTTATTATTAGACTCTGAAATTTCTTACCCATGGAGATTCCATCACACGTTCCTTTTCCTGTAGTACTTTCATGCTATTACACTTCATATTATCCTTTACATACTACCCTTCTGCTGTATGTCCTACACTGCCATTCTTACAAAGCTAGTAGCCTGACAATGCTACTGATTATTCTCCTTCCACCAGGTTTCTGATATGTGTATTATTTTGGGATGGTTCATTGATGACTTGTCTTCATTCACCCTCTCAATTTTATGTTCCTAGCATTGGTGTGCTACACTTGAAAGTTTTGCTTAAGGATGTGCCAATAAATTTAATTTTGACCCTTCTTTATTTATCCTGATTGTACTTTTATCCCAACCCCCCACCCAGCCTTTTCTGAGGCACATTGAATATTAGTTAGATATGCCTCAGTGGTATGTCAGTCTGAACCAGGAGATGTTCCATGCTCATTGGCTTTCCTCTGCTTTCTGTTCTAAAACCTTTTTAATTTCTGTGCCAGCAGTTGGGATCTGTTACTGTTAAGATGCAGGCTGTCCTTCCCTGCACATGTACTTCCAGTTCAAGAAGTTTTCCCAGTTCCTAAAATATCTAAGTTCCTTCCCACCTACACTGTTGTCTTGTCCTTGGAGGCTTGGGATCTCTTTATAAATGGAAATATTTTCAGCTTTCAGATCTACCCATGAATCTCAGACTTGGTGGACAGATCAGTGCAGGGAATGGCTGGAACATTGTTCTGGTGTTTTAGGCAGCTAAACATAGATTGTATCAGTCCTGAGAAACAAGAAGGTGTAAAGATGTTACAGACTCCAGAATGGGTATCAAATATATTTCAGCCAGACTAATGAAAAAGTCCATAACATGAAAGTTATTATGCATTATAGGCGAAGTGGGACCAAATAACAGCAATTAATGGTAAAGAGGAATGGGGAAGAGAGGTGTGATTGCTGTGTGGCATAATGAATAGTTAGGTACACTGATGCATGACAGAGTGGTCCAGCTCAGAGTGAGCCCTCAAACTGGAGGGCGTCTTCTCTACAGACTGCATCAAACGTGTACAAGAAGCCAACAGAAAATTTGGTTCTCATACTTGAATACAGCATCAGAGACAGCGAAAGGATTTTAATTTTCTTTGATCATATCTTCACCTGCAGAGCATATTCATTTTAATGTACAATCACATTGATGAGATGGACATGAACATATTCTGGCATTTGTTTTCTAATCTTCAAAAGTGATCTGTTCTTCCATCTTTCCTCACAATAAACTGATTGATGTAGTTTTAAGGAATATAGATGTGGTTTACTGGGGCCCTCAGGTATATCCCATAGCATTTCTTGTTTGATTGTGTAAGTATCTCATATAGTTCCTAAGTGACTGCAGTAAACCTTGTAAGCATTTAATCCTCCCATGCTTATAGTTAATGTAGTCTTTGTATCAAAAATCAGACTAACTTCCAGGAATTATTTTGCTGTTATTTTAAACAAAATAGCATATATAAGACCAAAAAGGACGTCTCAAGGATAGTTCAAAATGTTGAAGACTAAAATGTAGATTACTTCTCAGGGAATTTAACTGTAATTAATGATAAATGATTTCTTCTTTTCTTGTCAACAGGAAGATTCGGCTGACTGCGGTGGTGTCTCTGGTTTGAGTCCATCACTGTGGTCTATGGTAGGAATTCAGTTGGTCCTGCTTTGGCTGTTATCTGGCAGCAGACACTGCCAGTTATGACCTTGCTAAACCAAAACCTGCATAACTTATTCAAGACCCGGCCAAAACGATAGCCTCAGTTTCATTTTAAAAAGGGTCAACTATTCAGACAGCAGCAGAAGCAGCAGAACAGCAGTGCTCGTGTCTGGTTATCACTCCTTGTGAGACTCATAAAGGCACCCATGGTGGCTGCATGTTGGAGTGTCAGATCCTTAAACGTGTGAATGCTGCATCATCTATGCCATCTGAACAGAATTCTGTACGTGCTCCATTGGGGAATCTAAGATTTTATTTTTTTTTCATTTGTTTGTTGTTGTAATCTTGATGACTTCATGTAAAAGGGCTCCCCTGACAATAGCTTATGTATGTGATTTTCATTTCTTTTAAGCTTTGGATATCTTGAAGATTTATATTCTCTTACATGAACAGTTATTAAAAAAAAAAAAAAAAAAACAAAAAACAAAAACAAAACAACAAACCACACGAAAAAAGGAAACATACTCCCCAATAGACATTACTAGCACCATGATGGCTGCTTTGAACATCAGTTTTGTCCAAACTAGTGTAAAATGGAAATATTGGCTAGTCTTCATCAGAAGTTCAGCATGATTGAAATGCTTTATGATGAGTGGTTTATTCTTCCAAAATGAATCATGTAGCCAGCTAAGTTTTGGTAGGTTGATAAATTGTTATCTGGAAGGAAGCAAGCAAGCAAGCAAGGAAACTTTGGTTTTTAAAAATATAAAGATGCTTGAGAGTTTGACTAAAAAGTGATTCTCATCTTAAACTTGGCATCATCTTCTGTCAGAAAAATGTTAATTTCAATGTAATATTCACCTCCTTTTCACAATGCAGTTATATATAAAGCTAGTAGAATCCTTCAAAGGCTCAAACAAAAATGCTTGTGAATAAAAAATGTCTTTGTGATATTTGAACGTTGGTTTCCAAGGGTATTTTGCATGATGATGATGCTATGTTACCGTTTTTCAGTTTGTTTTCTTTGATGGTATAGTATAGTCCATTGAAAAGGTAACTGAGTGATTCTTTTATTGTGTGAGAAACTCAACATTGCAATGTGTTGCAATCAAATCATATTAAATTATATTATGAAACAGAGCTCTGAATATACTGTGCAATGAAAAAGCTGAGAAAATAGGGTAAATTTAGCTATTGTAGCAAAAGGGTTGAGTTGGATTTTTTACAGAATAGTGATCTCACATGAAAACCTGTGTACAGATATTTTAAGTATATAAAAATCAGATTTAACACATTTATTTTTGGAAGTATATGTTCTCTAAGGTTCATAGCAGGTTCCCCCTTTGTTTCTTTCATATAAAACCACCCATAATACTAAAACTTCTGCTGTTGGTATTTATTATTGAAGATAGCATATTTAACAGCAAAATTTCCTCGTTGCTGAGATTGGAAAAATTATAAACAAATGGGGAGCCTTGAATCTATATGTATGCACATTGATACTTGATTGTGAATAATAATTTTAGAAGTTGTTTTTATACAACCTCATTGGTGATACAGATTGGTGCAGTAAATTACAATATTACAGTGTAGCATAGTGTTGATGCAAAATATTATTTGTGCTTTTTTTCTAGTTTTCAGAACTAAACAGTATTGCAAGACAGCTAAACCAATGAATGTGCAACTCTGCTGGTATTGTACAATTCTGCTAACAACTGCAATATGCAAATATTAACATGGCACAATACACTAGCTCTTTAAAAAAATAAGAAAATGCAAAGCATTGGTATGTATATGCTGACGATTGATATAATTTTGATCATGTCAAAAGCTTAAAGAAATAATTGGGCATGCATTAATATCCTATGAAAACTGAAGAAGCTACTCAAAGCCATGGCATGGCTTCAAAGATCAGATGTCTACTGTAGTTGTACCCATGGCTGGTTTGTTGTTTTGCTCATATACCTTGGCTCCAGCTATGTATTTTTGGGGAATACAGTGACTAAAAAAAAATAAAACCTGACCTTTTATTCAGTGGTCAGATTTAGCTTTTAAAAAAAATATCTCTAGTAAAGTCATGGGGTTAAAAGTACAATTAACTGTGTTGGATGACTTCAGGTCTTCCTCAGGGCAGGTGAGCTAATTTTGATAATATGGCTGAAGATAATCTTGGCGCTCTTCCTTCCAGTCATATTACTGCACTTCTCTTCATCCTATCACCAGTTATCACCTGGCAAAAAATTGGTTTGAGTCTTTCTAATTGAGACCACATCCTGTATTTTTCCTTAACATGATCACTTGAAATTTTATGGAACAAGTTTTGCAGGATTAGGCCAATACTTGCCACAGTCATAGCTTTTACTCTAAGATTACTTAAAATACATATTAGTTTGCATTTTGGTCTTTTAATTTCTTGAGAGATTGTCAGTATATTCTCTATAGTTTTCACTTAGTTTCCCAAAGAAACCCTTCATGGAAAAGTTACATTATTTAACATTTTGGAACAATTTGCTTATGCTGGTAAGCCATATTTTGAATTACCTAATAAACATTTCATTGGAGTCTGTAGGCAGAAAGAAAGATGACACAAAGCCATGCCGCCACAGAAAACAGCCATGGCTTTTGCTCTCATCCCACTTCCCTTAGAGTGCTAAAATGCAAAAGGAGGGAGAAGCCCATGCCATACAGACACATTAGCCTTCTTGGGTTCTTCCCTTTGAAGAGGGAAATGTCTTTTGTTCCTCTCCTCTGCCCCTCTATATGACCAGAAGAAACATGTTTCTGTATACACACTTGGCCTTCCGAACTTTATACCCCTTTGATAGAAAACTCAGGAGGATCTGGCCCTCCCAGAAAGGCTTAGTACTGTCCCCATAGAACTCAATGCTTTAAAAAGAAAAAAAATGAAATTTTGGCTTCTTTTTGCAGAAAACAATATATATTTTGATTATATGCAAATGATGGTCAAGATTTTTTAAAATGTACTACCTAGATAGCTGCAAATTACAAAACAGATAGAAAATGGAATGTGAACTTTAGCTATCTCAAAATGTGAATACCAGTCTGTTAAATAACTCGCATGAATAAATACATATTCTCATGCAGAAGAGTATCCTTACTGTCACATAATGCATAATAGTCATCTTCTTTTGTCTGTGAGAGAATAAACTTGATCCTAGGCTTTAAATTGAGACATTTTCAAATTACAATATATTGTAAAAACTTTTGTTTGTTGATATTTGCTCAGATCCTTTAAATAGCACTAAGGGAATGGTTGGGACTGTTTCAGTTTACACAGAAGTCATGCAGCCTATTGTATGTCGAGCAAATAACCACCATTAAAGTTGTTACAACATGGTATTGTGCAAAACATGAACCGAGGACTTAACATGAAAGGTTTCTTTCTAGTTTTTCATTTAAACAACCAGCATTACTGCCAAAACACTGACCGTGGTCCATATTTGTAACAGGTTTTTAACATGACATAGCAGGTTTGATTGACAAGATTTTTAGGTCCCGTACCTTTAAGACTTTAGTATGATCTTTTTCATGTTTCTAATGCTTGAGGCTTTACTGCTTAACTTGACAAAAAAACAGTGTTGCTGCCATTTGTAAGTTTTCCTATAATATTCCTTTTACTAACTTAAAAACTGGCCTTACTGGGTTCAAATAGGCAGTATCCCTTTTAAGTGACCTTTGCAACCCAAGTGTTACTTGCTGTGGTTGAGAGTTTTTCCGTATCACTGAAACACTATTAAGACCTTTTGTTCCCATTAACACCTAAGCTCAGAAAACGTTCTTAGTATGTCTTAATTTCAAAACACAACCTCAGTCCCACAGGTCCTAAAAAGTCAGATGCTAGCACACTGGTTATTAAGAAGTATATTATTGCCCACAAGGCACTGCAATGCACTTGGGTGTTTTTGGAATGTCGACTGAAGGTGAAATCTTAATAACTCTTTCTTCAGGATAAGTTTTACCCTAGATTCATAAGACATCCAAGCCTTTAACAAAGGCCAGATTTATTTATTTTTTTTTTCATACCACAATGTTAATATTGTTAATACTCATTGTACACTACTGTAAAAAAGATTAAAACAAAGTGTCTGAAAACAATTCAAGAGTTTTGAAAAGTTAGCCTCACCCTCTTCCCAGCTACTTGCATCTGTCCTGTTTATGGTTTAAAAGAAAAACATCATCTTGAAGAAATAATTTCACTGAGGCTAAAGGGATACTGTCTTGTTCAGATGCCATGAAATTGTGATTGTGATCTGACAAAGCTGTCTTCTTTTCTTGTGTTGTACGGAATGTCTGGATCATGCTTTCTGGGATATTTTTATTGAAATGCTCAGTGTGCGTTTCTGCAAAAGAAGACTTGGTTGCTCTTACAGGGCAAGCAGGTCTTTCTCCCTTTTCTTGTGTTCTCTTGACACTTTTGTGGAACTTGACAAGCCTGGAAAAAATAATTTTTTGTAAAAATTTGTACAATAATGTTATAAAAAGTTTATAATCCTAGAACTGTTGTGTTAATTCTTGTGCAAAAACAGTATATTCAGAATAAAAGTTTATCATTTAAAATCAACAACTACTTTGATAGTTCACTCTGTATAATAAAAACATGTAAATAAGAGCCTACATAATTTGCTATATAATACTTCTGAGTTTGCTATATAATTGCACCCAAGTGCCTGAAAGAGAGATAATTTCCAATGTGGAGACAGGGATTTAAAACAGTTCTTGTTGGGGTTCAGAGAATGTGCATCAAACCCTCATTTCTGCTTCATTTGTGGCTGTGAAAAACTGAAAAAAAAAAATGTAACCAACAAAAATAGAGTCTGTAAAGCACTCAGTAAAGTAATAGTCTGCAAAGCATGTGAAGTAGCTCTGTTGTTCTGAAACAATTGCTTTTGGAAAGATTACCATTTACCGACTTGTAAACGTTGATGAAGTCCAAGGGTTCATTCACATGGAGAAGCAGAATAAAATCAGATGGCTCAGACGGGTGCTGCCCAAGTTGTTGCCTCACCTCTGACAAAGATTGCTCCATGATTTATGAATCAGCTTCTGTACTGCTGCCGTTCTCAGCTAAGCATTAAATTCAAAGTGAATCTATGTACCTTAATATATAGGCTTGAGATGTTCAGGAGTTGCTTCACTGGGTTTTCTGACTCACTGCGGTGGCACTGGCAATCTCCGTCAGAAGGGCTGGGCAGATGGCTGCAAGTGGTAGCTGCTTTAGAAGCCTCATTCTAATCCTTGACTGCCTATGTGTCAAAGCCCAGAGAAAATGGTAGTTGTAAATTAGTGCTGAATTTACCGAATCCCTGAGGAGTCAAATAAGAGAGTAAGAAATAAAATGCAGATTCTAATGCTGCAAAGTAACAGATTGCCCATGTGGAAATGCTACAAGGCAGCGCATGACACTGTGCATCAACATCCAGAGATTACTGGCCTCAACTAGATTAAACATTGCTGCCTAACTACATGATTGCCCACACATGCTGAATTCATTGTATCATGTTTTCTGTATGCTGACTCCATTGAGATGTAGAAATAAATAAAACCCAAAAATCCCTTCCTGGTACCTGTTTAATTTAAATTCTGTATTACAATACTCATCATTAAGTACCAGGAGCTGACACTCAGAAAACACAGGGTTTCTTCCCCCACTTCTGGAACTTAGTTTGATTTGGGAATGGCTGCACTGCAGTGAGGTATTGTATACTAGTCCCTGATGCAAATCAAGCCAGAATACAATTGGCCTGTCGTATTGTGTTGTTTTGAGACATGACTTCACATTGTCCAACGCAGCCCTATTGCTGCTAACCATCTACAGAAATCAAGAAGTTATGTAACACTGATTTTATAAAAACCCTTCACTATCACATCTACTAGCCCAGTGTTCCTTGTAATGCTTGACTGAACAAAATGCACACCCTAAATGGTACAATATTTTCTCTGCCTGTTGCAAAAGACATTGAAAACAGTATCTCCCTTTCCAGTAGGCTATTAGAAGCTTTTGTTCCTGAAATGTATGTGGGGGAGGAGGGATGGAAAATGAGACTTTTTCAGGAGAATGATTTTATCTAAATTCTAACTATTTCTTCTAAATGTTTTATATGTATATTTATTTCTCTCTTCTCCTGATTGAGAATATCAAATTCTCAGATGCAGACTGTTCCTTTTGAAACCTTGTCCAGAAACCCAGAAGCCTTTTAGTAAAGTCTCCCCTTTTAATAGAAAAACCACACCTCTGTTTCTTTTGGGGTTTGAACTTCTTTTTCTTTGGATGTTACAAGCATTTTCTTGACTAGATCTCCAGTGTACATCCCATGTTTTGTAGAACAGATATTTGAACTTGGTAGTAAGTGTTTGCCTTGGGGAAATGGTAATGATGTTTGTGATTTGTCTCACCTTACTGTAGTTGTCTGCAATTAGTCATGAGTTCACTCTGCAGTGACAAGAGTTTAGGAGCTTCCTATACTAGCTGCTGGTTCTGCCCAGGCTTTGACCATCTGCCTTAGTGATCGGAAGGTGGCTTGTCAAAAAAGAATTTTCTACTGCTGTTCTAGTATGCCTTTGCAAAGGGAGGAATTATCACATTAAGTAAGAGCTGCATCTGCTACTTTATCCATTAATTTCATGTTTGGTTTTTTTTATGGGCTCTGAATGCTGCTAGTTTCTGACAGATGTTTTGAGAATGGAAATATGAAATGTAGGACCTCAGTAGTATTCACTCTTCCTTTTCAAGAAAATATTTTAATTATTTTTCCAGTCACTGAATTAGTTATTTCATAAACAAAACATAACATGTAGAATTGGGAATGGTAGCTATCTCAGAATTTCCATTTTAATTTTGGTTGCTTTAACCCAGACTCTTCTTGTAACCCAGAATCATGATCTCAGCCTCCATTCTGTGGCTTGATTATCAAAAATAAATTTTTGGAGCATTGCAATACAAACACACACACACTATGGAAAAGGCAATTAACATGCTTGGAACACTGACTAATAGTACTATGTTTTCATATCTCTGGTTAGCATGTATTGTTGTAAGCTATTTTGAGAGTCCAAGCAATTAGTACTCACTCTAGTAAGGGTTAGTCAGTTTGCCATATAAGCTCTTACATCTTCAATAATAAATTATCTCTAAGAGAAAATTACAGGCAACTGAGGTTCAGCTCTGCCTGGAAAGATACCGTAATACCTAATTTCAAATGTCCTGGAAATTAGGAACATTCTCCTGTCCTGCTTACCTGTAGTCTTCACAAAGGATAAAAGACTTCCATATAATGGCAGGGTGTGCTTTTGACATCTTTTGGTAATTCCAGTGTGGGAAATAACATGCATAAAAACTTTGAGAACCTGGGGCTGAATCATAGGCAGTGGGATTCACCAGGTGAGCACTAGGTGATTCCCTAGGTGTCTGTGTTCCTAGGCTGATCAGTAGAGATCCAAGCAATACAGTCAGTGGAGGAGAGAGAACTATTCAGATGACCAGCTACTGGGGCTTTGATCACAGTTGCAGTTGCACACATAACCTTTCTATTGAAATTGAGGCATGAGGATGACAGACCAAGAAGTGGAGATATATTAATTCAAAACTTGATTCTTCTGTTCTGCTGGATCAAGCTGTTTCTTAGGATCAAGGTCTGGGCTCAGTAAATTCCACCTAAGGGAAGACAGATGTGAAATTTAGGCTCTCAGCTACTAGGGAGTGATACAGACTTATGTCTGCTTTAACAGCCATTGCTATGTAGACATAGCAGAATAGATGCCAAACTCGAGGTCCTGAGAGAAGTTTTGTTTTGGTGGCTGTGGTTGGAGCACAGTCTGGGCCAGCACTGAATTCCTTCCAAAGTAGAGGGGAGGTCGTGGTGATGGTGAAGAGGATGTTACTCATCTTTGCATCGTGTGCTTCCACTTAAAGTACTTGTCTCAAAAGTGTAAAATCTGTTTCTAATCTGTCTTTAGTCTGAGGATATCTATGGGAGAGGGAATCTGAGTACTTACAAACAGAGGCAGCAATGAAATCTAACCTACAAGCTAGATGGCTACCTTGAATGGTCTTGTCATCAGGCTGTTGAAGAAAGGTCTACAATAAGCAGAAAAGCAAGTAGCTTTAAAATTTATTTTACTTCTTTTTCTTTTAAGAAATTGTTATCACTTCATTATGGCGTGAGAAGAAATGGAGAGGTAGGTAGAACTTGAAGATCTAGAGAGTTCTGTAAAGGTTAGGTATTTCTACCTATGTATATGGCAGTAGCACAGAGGATACTCAACATCAGAGTTCTGAGTGTTTTGACTGAGTCACATTTTAGTTCTTAGGTGATATGATTTGGGATTCTAAAATTAGACAATGTTTCTGGGACATTTTGGAGTACGATATTTATGCCATTAATCACTTGAGCTTTTCTTTGTCTGATTTTTAATATTTATGTCCAATTCCAATCTAGCAAGTCACACAGTGTCAAGGTTTAAAACACATCCTTAATTTTCAGTGAATTAAAATTCTCCCCATCCACAAGGAAAGCAGCTGTGCTTAAACCTAAGCACTTAGTACCTGGAAGTAGGATTGAGAGCCAGCTTTAGTTTTAGCAAACTATTTTATTGCTTGAAAACTATGTTGCTCATAGATTCCACCAAAAATTCCATATCCACTTCTGATTGTATCCAACTTTGCATAATCCTGTAGCTATTGCATGGAAGAACAGTGTTAAGACAGCTTATTTTGAGGATCAGCTGGACACTGCTTTAACTGTCAGCTCATGGTACAGTTAAGAAAGTGTTCTTTTCTTGGACCTGACTTGCTGTGCAGCCAGAAAGTGAGAGTAACATGGCCAAGAGGAAAGCAGATAGGAAAGTGATTTGTAGTTTCAAAGCCTGCCACTCTCCCTGAGGTGTATCTGCCAGGCTACTGGGATTGCCAGGCAAAGCCAGCACTGCCTGGGGATTCTCTGGGAGTGATAGGAAGAGCTGTACACCTAAATGGAGCAAACTGGTGTATCTCTCTCTCCTGACTCCCTCTATTTACAGCAGGGAATTCAATGAGCTACGTCATATCTGGGTTTTCAGATGTCTAAAATTTCACTGAGAAAAAACATAAGTCAGAGAGAATAGCTTTCAATTCCTTCCACACCTCTTGGGGAATGTAGGTGTTAAGCTAAGATTGTGAGGCATTAAGATTTTTTGGGGAAGTATGCATGTGGACATAAATATTTTTATGCCTTTTAGATACTACCCATGGGCTTCTAACAACGTGCCAGTATGCTTTGCTTTCACAAGGTCAAACAACCTTGCTGTGCTTTTCTGTGGCAGATGACATGAATAAAATCATGCTTTAAAGCAGCCTGAATGCAAGGCCTCCTTTGCAGAGCATGAAGGAGAGCCTACAGTGTGATACTGGGTTTTTTAGGATCTGTAGTTGAGTGAAATGTCTTAAATAGAAACTGGCCTTGTTCTGAATGTAAACCTGTCCTGAGAGCTGCACAGATAGGCACCTTTATTGTTTCCAGAAGCTGTCTCATGTAAATGGATATTCTGTTACCAGAGGGATTTTTTCTTTTTTTTTAATAGATTAAATAGACAGTTAAAATTTACAGAATAGTGCAGAATGCTATATTTTATACCTCAGCTGTATTCACCCTGCTGTAACAAAGACCCTGGGCTGCCTTCATCATAGCTGAGGTTTTTGCCCGTTAATTTATAATTCAGCTGGTTTACACAGTCCTGTGGATCCCAGAATCAGGTTCCAAAACAGTGCAGATGATGGTAACAATGTAACAATGGTAACAGTGGAATACTTCTGTCGTTTTGGGTTTTTTTTCCCCACTAAACCCAACCAACCAACTGACCAAAATTCCCAGTTTATAAATCCTTTAAAAAGTAACAAAAAATATGCATGATTGAATTGATTGCCATTAGAGAACACAATATTTTTTCATTGCTTTATGTTAGTATCTTTCTGCACTGTGGGGTTTTTTTCCAAAGTTTATAACATGTGTAATGAACCTATATCAAAAAATAAAGCCAAGCGAGTTAATTTTTAACAGCAACATGGAATGAGTGCCTTACTGGACATAACCTTTCTCCAACAGATACAGAATCTCTTATTAAAACTATAGGGAATTTAATGGCTATAGCTTTATAGGTTATCAGACATACTTAGCTTTAATTCCTCGTAAACTTAAATTTGCAGTTGCTGAAACAAATAGCTGATTTTAATTCTGAGTAAATCAGAAATGCAAAGTGGTTCAATCAGTAGTATACCAGTGAGGTTATATGTAAATTTTAGGTAGATATTCAGTTTCTTCCTACCATGTTACTCATAACGGATGAACTATCTTAGAGGTCTGTTTGTACTGCTTTCTCCTGACACTGTTATTATACATCATAATTACATAAGGAGGAGTCTGGACTTTCAAGACTGCCAAACATTTGCCTCTCAGACCAGAAACTGGAAGAGGAGATTGAAGGATTCGGCACTTCCAAAAAGCAGACATATTTTATTAAGGAAAGTAACCACTTTGGGGGGATATTAACCACACTAGAAAAGATAGTCGCTCTTTAGGCTAATGGCAACAAGAAGCTTGAAGCCAGTGAACCATGTAAGAATATAAAGCCACGAGATGCCAGGCTCTGTATGCATGATGCATAGAGTGCAGTGCACAAGCAGAAACTCTGAGAAGTTCATGCTGATATCCAGTGAGGTTAGTATCCATACTGTTCACATCTCACCATTTAGGACAGTGATGATTGTTCTTTGCCACCTGCTTATCTGATTAATTTTTCCTCCCTCCTAGTCCATGCAGGCAGATAGCACACTTCAACCCCTGTGCTCAGCAGTGCAGCTATGGTGGTGCTGCTCGCCACGACTGCAGGTATCTTTCAAATATTTCTACACACAAACACACTCCAGAACTATACTCAGTCTCTGTACTTGATGGCATTACTCACCCCTGGTCGGAGGAAAACCTGACAGATGAAATTCATAATTAAAGCCACAAATAATAAAATTTGAAAAGTATGTCTAGAGTGTCTGGATATAGTTTCGCATGGAGTAATACAATCTTTGGCAGTGCCAGGCAATTGCCTTTTGGAAACATTGGGTGGCCTGAAATTAATTTGTTTAGCTTTTGCTTATGTAAAAATGTTGAACTTCATGACAACATCTGTTACTAACTCAGAGGTTATAGATGTCCAACTTGCATTTAGATGAAATAGAACCAGATGCAGCTGGTGGGAAACAGATTATAAAATAATCTGAATATTTTTTAAGTGATTTCACTGATATTTTATCTTATGTTTTCCTACAATTCATGTTTAAATTTTTAAAGGTGATTTATCTTTCATCTTGGGTTCTGCTATTGTTGAGCTAACCTTAAGAAAACATGATAGAACTTGAGAAGAAATAACGTTTGCTGAATGTAATATTTTTTATATATTTCACAGAATCACAGAATCATCTAGGTTGGAAAAGACCTTGAAGATCATCTAGTCCAACCATTAACCTAACACTGACCATTCTCAACTACACCATATCCCTCAGCGCTATGTCAACCCTACTCTTAAACACCTCCAGGGATGGGGACTCCACCACCTCCCTGGGCAGCCCATTCCAAAGCTTAACAACCCGTTCTGTAAAGAAATGCTTCCTAATATTGAGCCTAAACCTTCCCTGGCACAACTTGAGGCCATTACCTCTTGTCCTATCGCTTGTTACTTGGTTAAAGAGACTCATCCCCAGCTCTCTGCAACCTCCTTTCAGGTAGCTGTAGAGGGTAATGAGGTCTCCTCTCAGCCTCCTCTTCTCCAGACTAAACAACCTCAGTTCCTTCACCCACTCCTCATAAAACATGTGCTCCAGACCCTTCACCAGCTTCGTTGCCCTTCTTTGGACACACTCGAGTGATTCAATGTCCTTTTTGTAGTGAGGGGCCCAAAACTGAACACAGTCATCGAGGTGCGGCCTCACCAGTGCCGACTACAGGGGTAAGATCACTTCCCTGTCCCTGCTGGCCACGCTATTTCTGATGCAAGCCAGGATGCCATTGGCCTTCTTGGCCACCTGGGCACACTGCTGGCTCATGTTCATCCGGCTGTCAGTCAACACCCCCAGGTCCCTCTCTGGCTGGCAGCTCTCCAGTCACTCCTCCCCAAGCCTGTAGCGCTGCTGGGGGTTGTTGTGGCCCAAGTGCAGCACCCGGCATTTGGCCTTATTGAAGCTCATACAGTTGGCCTTAGCCTATCACTCCAGCCTGTCCAGATCTCTCTGCAGAGCCTCCCTACCCTCGAGCAGATCAACACTCCCACCCAACTTGGTGTCATCTGCAAACTTACTGAGGGTGCACTTGATCCCCTCATCTAGATCATCAATAAAGATGTTAAATAGGAGTGGCCCCAAAACCGAGCCCTGGGGGACACCACTCGTGACTGGCCACCAACTGGATTTAACTCCGTTCACCACAACTCTTTGGGCCCGGCCATCCAGCCAGTTTTTTACCCAGCAAAGCGTGTGCCCATCCAAGCCACGAGCAGCCAGTTTCACCAGGAGAATGCTGTGGGAAACGGTGTCAAAGGCCTTACTGACATCAAGGTAGACAACATCCACAGCCTTTCCCTCATCCAATAAGCAGGTCGCCCTGTCGTAGAAGGAGATCAGCTTTGTCAAGCAGGACCTGCCTTTCATAAACCGATGCTGACTGGGCCTGATCATCTGGTTGTCCCGCATGTGTTGTATGATGGTACTCAGGATGAGCTGCTCCATCAGCTTCCCGGGCACCGAAGTCAATCTGACAGGCCTGTAATTTCCCGGATCATCCTTCTGACCCTTCTTATATCTGGGCGTCACATTGGCCAATTTCCAATCTGTTGGGACCTCACCGGTCAGGCAAGACTGCTTGTAAATGATGGAAAGCAGCTTGATGAGCACCCCAGCCAGCTCCTTCAGCACCCTCGAGTGTATCCCATTTGGTCCCAATTGACTATTTCAGTTAGTAAAATATGAATTAAATCTGTACAGTTATAAATTATGGATATTAGAAGAAAATTCTGTTATTTTTTGTTCTTTTTTTCTCCCAAGCAGAGCAAAACTGAAGAATTCTTGTCTTTTTATTATACTGCTGTGGATGATAGCACTATGCCAAGTGGATTACTGATTGTCCTTTTGACTCAGCAACTGTGATTGGTAGAGGTAGAACATATGTAGCATGCTCTCTCTCTACCTCTTTTGTATTACAAAGAGTGAGTTACAACAATTAAAAGACACAAGCCTCATCTTCATTTCTGGTTGTAGAAATTCAAGAAACATTTGTTCTGAAAGTAGAAAAGGTATTTATGGAAAAGCTTTCTGAGGTTTCTAGTAGTGCCATCTGGTTGCTCCACCAAACAATTGTTGCAGTCTGTTGTCTGAAAACCATAGAACTGAAACGCTTTAAATTTGGCACTTGTTTCACTATATTGCTGGGGGAAACACTGAGCATACATAAAGCCAAGTATATATTTAAATATTCTCACTGAATAAAAATATTTAACAGCTAATACATTGGTGTCTACAGTGGGATTTCTGTTACGCGCCTTTTCAAAGCTACTTTATGTTTGAGATATCACTGTTAATTTTGTCTTTTATTATGTTGGGGTTGCATATATTCATGCTTTTAAAAAAAAGATAAAAAATACCATTTTTAAGAATGATACCTTAAAGTCTTAAAATGAGTTATTGCAATTTTCCTCATGCCAAAAAAGGAAAAATAAAAAGGAAAAACTATGTTCTCTATGAGAATTTTTCAAGTTATTTCAGCAAATGCCAAAATTATCAGTAAAGTCCTATTTGAATCACTATGTCATCTCAGGACTTATGTGACACTTGGTGACACATCAAACCTTCACAGGGAAATTAAATAACTACTAAAAGTGTGATGCTTTGTTCTTTGTAACAATTCCATATCCATATTACAAAGATTGTAAAGAAAAGACTCCAGCCGTATTCCCACCTCTTTCCAAAGCAAATCATTTGTCTCTAATATGTCTGAGGAAATAAATGTATTTCAGTTTGTATGAAGTATGGAGGTCCGGTGTAATCCACAAATGAAGGTCAATAAATAATTTGTGAAATTAGAGTGCAGTGTAAGGAAAGCTGATGATATACCTAGCAACTCCACTGTGAAACCAGGCTCTCTCCAAAGAGATCAGTCATGTTTGTGACTTGCTAGGTAAAGGCTATGAAATAATTCTTCCAGTTTGTTTGTTTGTTTGTTTTTAGAAAAAGGACTATTATATAACTACACTTCTTTATATTCTGGATACAATAAAGCCCGTGAAGTTAATTCACAGGTAAAGGTCTGTACCATTCCACGTGAGCCCACTGATGACTCCCAGGTGTGCATACTCAGAGCCTGCTCACCCGGCATGCTGTACTGCTGAGAGGATCCTTGGGTGAGTGGAGCTGCTCATCCCACTCCTCAGCCTTTGGACCTCAACCATGGCCATGGGCATTGAATGAGCAACATATGGGACACCTGGGCTTTATGACATATTGCATTCACACTGACAACTCATAATTGGTTTCCAGTTCTGCAACAGTGGTTGAAGTCTTTTCTTCGGGGTATTTCCCTGTTGCATGAGTTGATCTCTAGTTTATTGATATTTTGGGGGAGGGGAAAAAACTCAGTATTTCCATTAGATAACATCATGTTCAGTATTAATTCACTTCCCCAAAAAAGAGTAAGCAGTACTCATGGGGAAAAGAAAAACTTTCATCTCAGATCCTCCAGGTTTTTATCTAATTGTCAAAAACCCCAAAATAAAGATTTAGGTTTTACTTTTTCACATATGCAAATAAGGTAAATATCCCAGAAATCTGATAGTCCATAAAGCTTAGAACACATTCATGTGGTGTGAAAGAATAACCAGAATGACCTCTAGTCCCTCAGCTCTCTTGACAGTTGGGGGAAAAGCTTGAAAGGATGAATGGGGAGTATGTTGTTTAAAAGCATCAGTGGATCTTCTTGGATTTACTGATTAACTGATCATGGTATTGGAGAGTTATTCCATGTCATGCCCTAAAATGTGGGTCTGACCCCCCACCTCCATACCAGAGAAGACAATACTGCTTCTGAAATGTAAACTGTCAGATTCATAAATAAGCAATATATGGAGTTAAACCACTGTTGGACAGAATCACTGCAGAATAATACCAGGTACAATTGATTTAATGACAGTTAATCAGCTGAAAAAAAACCCATATATCAAGCTCCAAATGATATTTGTACCTTTGTTGTTTATTCTCTATGCAAATTGATAGGACCAGTTATCGGCGAAATTCACTCTCACACTGAGTGGTAGTTGCAGTACTTTAATCCAGTAAAAGCAAAATGGCTTTTACAAAAAAATCAGTGGGTAAGTTTGAGATTCTCTTTTGTTCGGTAACTTGGTTTCTTAGCTTTTAAAGTCCAGTTTCTTTCTATTTTTCTATGAAGAAAAGTTTAAAAAAAAGGAAAGCTGATCTTCTCAGACCCCATGTGCAGGATTTTAAAATCGATGAATATTGAGAGAGTCCTGATAGAAAAAGACAAAAATTGCCAGTTGTCGGAGCGGGGAGGGGTGGTGGTGGTGGAGGAGATTCTTTTCTTTTTTTTTTTTCTTTTGTGTCCTTCATGTACCTGCACATTGTACACCGGTTTTTAAACAGCTGTGTTTGGTAGTGTGTTGCCTGTCACAAAAACATATGCCCAGCAATCAAAACAAACTGTAAGCTGTTCAGTGACTCATGAAGTTTCTCAGAACACTTTTCTAGCACATAAATGAATATATTTCATAACCACAGAGCAGCATTTACAATCAGTGCTAGAAAGACGAATGTGGGGTAATGTAAGACACACGTGACTCTCTTTTTCTATTGGTGACATTATTTTTTACTGTGAGACCTATGAAAATGGACTAATGATAGATTTTTCTTACTCTAGTCCATGCTGAAACTTGATACTTGTCTTGCCCTCTATGCACAATCATAGGCATAAAGTGGACAGAGTCTTTGTTTAAAGTACAAGGAAGATACAAATATAAGACGGAAACAAGAATGTCATAACAATACATAAATAAATAAAGAATGTATGAGATCAGTATCTTGCAAATTTAGGGCACATGAGCATCTTGTGTGAGCTGTCCTGCTGACTTCAGTGGAAAGCTCGTGTGACTTGTTGAATTATCTAAACAAGAATTCTTGCATTAGACACGGGACTAGCTTTAAAGTACATAATTTGCTTCTTTCTCTTAGTGGAATGCATGTTCTTGCATAAGAGAAATTGAGGTTGGATTTAAGGCCAGGGCATTCACCCTTCTAGAAAGTTCATGCATTAAGAAGATAATTAATAATAATAATAATAATAATAATAGAAAAAATTAAACTAATTTCTTTTGTACACTTCTGAGATCACTGCTCCAAGTTCAGGTACCTGCCTTTCATCATTCCTTTGTTAGTTATTCCTTTGCATTTCCCTGTAAATACCAGAGCTAGGTAAGATGTGTCATCGAATATCTCATCAGTTTGGAGATGTGGTGTTTTAAACATCAGTTTGCTGATGATTCTACTTATGGTGAATTAACAGCATAAAAGTGTTCATACTCAGCATGGGAACTTGAGCGTCTCTCCCATCTTCTTACAGAAGTCACCAAAAATCAGGATGATCTTTGCTTCTCACTGTTTCCACCACACACGAGGGAAGAAGGGGCATTCTCGGTTAAAAACAAAAACCAAAAGAAAACTCAAGCCCAGAAAAAAAACAAACCAAAAAACCCAACATGATATTATATTATTTAAGCCAGAAAGGACTGTGGCAACAGTTATGAGTCTATAATAACTTCCCTAGGCATCTTTTCAGAAGGATGGTTACTGCTAATCTGTTAGATGGTGGTCCTGATAAAAGCAATTTATCTTTTGTGGGATTTGTTGATACTTTACCTCCCTTGTTGTCTTTTCAGGCCAAGATGTAACTTCTGCCTTTCTTGGTTAAGACTTTATCCCCATTAGACTACCTAAGTGCTGTGTAGGGTGGACCCTTCACTTTCCCTTCCAGTCTTGTCCTGAGAATTTCTCCTGTCCACAGGGGAAAAAAGCACGCATATGTATATAACAAAAAGTGTTTATTATCCTTCCACTGGCTTAGTGCTTTTGAATATAATACTAATTGTTTAATCCAAACTGCAAAATTGAAATGTTATATTTTCTCTCCAGTTTTAGACAAGGTCTTTATCTCCTTCCTGTTTTGTGTCTATGCTGACAGGTTTGTGACATTGCTACTATGTTTTCCCAACTATAACGGTATAGTAAACTACTCCTAGCAGTGGAAAAACACTGGTGTAGGACTTAGAAATGGTGGGTGTGAGATTTGTGAATGGCTGAGCTCTCATGAGCCATTACCAACAACAAGTTGGTGTTCGTTAGATGCTGCTCATGTCTGTAACATCAGTAACTTCTACAGTCTCATAAAAACATCCTTTGTAATTATAGTTTTGACTGAAGTGGTTGCTGTAGGGTATATCAGAAGAGGACTGCTTTATGCAGATTCTCCTACCTGAGGGTCACATCCCATCTGTAACCAAAACACCATCTGTGTAGATCAACAGAGGTCTCAGTCACTTCAGCATTCTTGTATTATAACCCAAATCACCACAGGGCTGCAGTGGGTCAGAAGCAGTTAGTCTGGGTCTCACAATCACAAACATTTTGCTCTTTTAATTGTGGTTAATGAGAAGTAGGAGTTAAATGGGGAGACTAGTTCAGGCAAAAATCTTACATGGTAAAATAAATAATAAAAAATCATTGTTCTAGATTAGAGACAAATTTCCCCAAGCCTTTAGCTATGGCTCACCATAGGCTAAGGCCTTGGCTACAAGATACACCTCCACAGTGGGACTGCAGGGATAAGGCTGTTTCACCAGGCATGTAGCACCAGCCAAATTCTTAATGTGGAACAATTCTCTAGTTACTTTGTGAAGTTAGAATGAATTAAAAAATGAGGCCTGTGGATGGTCCAGCTGCAAATGTTAATTGCAAAGTCCCTTGCTTGTGAGGTACATTAGATGTAACTCTGTGCTTCACAACCTTGATCCCATCTCTAATTACATTCAGCTTAAGGGAAGAAAACAGAGAAACCCTGAGAAAAATGGGCCAAAACCCAGCCATGTGAATATACATGACCAGGTTGCACAAGTGCAACCTATGCAATACAGGTGACTGTCCCAAAAGACTATAATACACTCTCTGACTTTAAAATGTATGGGTCATCCTCTTAGTTCATATTCTCAACTCATCTGGGATAAAATGCATCTCTGAGAATTTGCTGGCATTTCTACATGGTTAACTACTCCTTTTCTATTTTCTCACATTTTGCATATGAGTGTAGCTTCTTTCCAGTTTCACACTCAGTGCTGAAATAATGAACTCCCTGCCCACAGGGCTTGCCTATTTCCATTTAACTGAGGGGAGGCAGGTGCCTCCTACTTTATCTTTGTGCTGACAATACATACAGCAATTGCACTCACAGAAATCTTCCTAACAGCACTGTTTGGGCTGGAGGCTGAACTTAGAGTCTGCCTAAAAGACTTAACAAGAAGAGCTTGGAGATGATATTAAAACGCTGTGGCACAGACTCAGTCCATTCACCTCCCCCAGGTATTATGAATGGAAAAGGTTAAGCAGGCAGCTCAGCCAAGTCACTTCAGATGTGTATGGTAGGAATAAATACTTGTGGTGTGACATCCATACCGATATGTTGTTGACTTCAAGCAAACTGTAGCGCAAGCTTATGAAAGCTGTGTATGTAGGACTATATTAAATATTTTCTTTAATATAAATGGACAAGGCCGTACACATGACCTACAAATTGGTACATTTATTATAAGTCTGGGGCTCTGAGTGTTGTACTCAGTGTCCCGATCTCTGCTAAGAAACCTGATTAGAATCTATCCAGCCTCCACACCTTCAGCCAAAACAGTTTGCCCTGGGAAGTACAGGAGCAGATAAAATGGATGAGAAGTCTTCACACCATTCTGCAGTCCAGAGATGGGACAATTCTGCTTGCAGGCAGGAACTGTACAAACATGGCTTCTCCTGCCCACAAGAGCTTAGTCAGGTAGAGAGCTCCAGGAAATCCTTTCATGTTTGTGTGTGTGATGAGAGCAGGAGCACACAGAGAGCAAGGCTGCTGTGAGCCTGGTGTTACTAAAATGGGATAAAAGAACTAATCGACACGAATGTGATATAGATAAGCAGACACACCTTTATTAACAGACAGGTGCGCAGGGGAGTCATCTCACCAACAACACCCACCTAACTCATGTAGCATGCTGATTATACAGGATACAGTAATACATAATAAACAAGTTCTCATACATAAACGTGATAACTCCCATAACTCATTTTCTTATTCCTACCTCTTTCCAGTCATGTGCACTTGAGTCCTGAATTGAGTCGGGGGGCTGCTTTTGTGACCACCACAGACTACTGACTCGAAAGACCCTCCAATGTCCTTGACTCAAGGACTTTGGCTCACATTGCAATTTTAACATTCTTCGAGGCCCTTTCACAATGCAACTTTTAGAACACCTGGTCTACAGGGCAATAAATCCTCCTTACCAAACAGTCTAACAATGGTACGTCATCATGAGTCTTATTCTTTGAATAGAAGTCTAGTTAATAATTATTACTAGCTTATGTGGTGTTAGCCTGGGACTTCAGAAAGGACTTTGTAGCAGCATAACTGGTTGTATGGTTACTCTAAACTAAATACAGTATTTCTACAACTACTTAAAACCTTACACTATTATATTTTTATAAAACCGATACTCCTGTAAAATTCCATTTAATTGATTAGGCCTAATCATTCCTTATCAAAATCACCAAAAATCATTAAAATCATCTCAAATTAATAACAAATCAGTAACAATCAGTAACACTGGTACAGGCTGGGACACCACATGAGCAGACCAGCCACATCCCGGAGAGATGATGGGTGCAGCCTCACAAGCAGGTTTATGTTGTTGCAAATCACTGATGTGGGTTGCCACAAGGCAGGATTTGGAAACCATCATCTCTGCAATTTAGCTGCTGGAGGCAGCACTCCTGGAAGTGAATGCAAGTCACAAAATTGTGAGTGACATCTCATTTGCTCTAAGTACTTTGCTGTTGATGTAAAAGCCAAAAAGCTGTTACTAAATTAAATCTAGCCTAACAGTTTCTGCTTTAATCCTCTAGCAGGATCAGCATGATACCTGTATCATGAGAAGCAGAGTCAGTCATTAAAAGTGGAAGCCATCCCTCACAGCAAAACAGTGCCCCAGGCACTGAATTGGGACTGAGGATTAGAACTTTATGCCAGAGAATATAAAAGGAAAGAAGTAGGCATGGACAGGGAAAGAAAAAAAAGGGTTTGACAGCTTATTTGACAGTGATTCAGTTTAACAGGAAGATAACCCTTCTTGGTATAAATGTTTATAGCTTTGTTTGAAGGCCATGGTTAGCTGCATCAGGACTTACGAGTCCTGTTCATCAATTTGATTTTGAAGTAACAATTCAGCAGTCTCTTGGCTTTCCCATTTCAGATTATCAGGTTGTAAAGCCATTGAAACTTCCTATAAGCTGCAGAAAAGAATTTCAGTTTTTGGCGCTAGGCCATTGGTTTTCCTATGTGTGTAGATTTCTGACTGAGAAAAAGAAAGCTAAAAGGATCATTTGATTGCTCTATTGCATATTTTGAATTCAAATCAACTGTGGGCTTTTAAAACGTAAATTCAATAAACCAGTGCTTAGATATACAGTCTAATCTACAGACACTTCTAATTTTAACTGTTTATCCTGTAAATAGTATGAAGCTGAGAAAGGCAAGTTGGGTGATGTTCAGCCATGATATATGGACAGACTTTTGGTTTCTGTTGCCTTGGAAAAACACTTTTAGTTAAATAAATTCAGGTATCTACAACTTGGCAAAATTGAGGCACATAGTGGAAAATTAGCCAAAGTTTTCTGAAAGTTAGAAAGGCCGAGCATTTGGTTTGCTTTGAGGCACGAGCAAAGCTTAGCTCCGAATCTTGTTACTCTGCCAGGAATCATAAAAGTTTCTATTGAATTTTTAAATTATTATTTTTTTAAGAAAAAAATTTGTTCTAGTCTCTTCCAAAATTGAATACCCTTTAGAGAAAGTGCTTTTTCATGTTTATTCTTCAAATTAATTACTTAATTAAAATCTAAGTAAAGGAAAACCTTGAGAATACTGAATATTTGGTCATTAGGACGCCACATGGCTGGAAGTTGCCTACAGCTACTTTTTTACTCTAAGTCCCATATTTCATATTCCATGTAAGAAAACCTGCAGAGGACTGCAGGTTTTCTTACATGCCTGTAAAAGAAGAAAATATAAAACACTGAGACTCTTGTTACATTAGGAGATTCATACTTTTCATATAAAATATTGTATAAAGACAAGAGTGTTTTAGAAAATAAACACAGAAACAAAACAGGAAAAAAAAAAAAAAAAAGAAAAAAACACCATCACTTGTTGCTTGATGATTCTCTGCTCCTTTAAATATATGGGGAAAATATTAGCTTTTAAGAATATATGTACCAATCCCACTGATCAGTTTCTTGGTGACAACCTTCCTTTGAAACAACAAAACTGTGGGAATCCTGTAACAGTCTCTTGGAACAGGAAACTAGGAAGGACAGGTACCCATGGCAGGGAACAAGGTCAGGGATCCCTCAGGATCAGAGTAAGGATGTCTGGGAGACTAAATCCCTCTCATAAGGCCAATTTCCATGCCCTTTTCTCAAGCTCAGTTCATATCCTCTATTAATATGAGCATCCCTGAAGTAAAGCACTACTCAGTGTCAGGCTGTTAGATTAGGAGTCCTGTGAGATGTTTTGCAGAGCCTTTTGCCAACAACCTGACAACACCTATGTCATAACAATTCTACACAGCAAGGGACACCAGTTGTGTGTGAAGTACTTGGGGATTTACCTCCTTTTCTCTTGCTATCAGCTGCTACCACAACCTCTTCCTTCACACTTAAAACAAGAAAATGAAGATGTTACAGGTAATAACACTTCTGCTCTGTGAAATCAGTCATAAAATGTTATTCTGGAATGTCACAGCTTGTGTAATGCAATGTTTTAATTAGATGCCATGTCCTCAACAGCCTATAGTTCAAAGATGTCAACTTCACCTAAAGCTTCTGATACAGAGAAAAATAGAGATGGAAAATAACAAAAGAAATAGCAGCTTTATGAAGCAGAATGAAATTGTGTTGTTAGCAGGGAACTGTGGAGCCAGGGAAGGTTAAGGGTGATGGAGATGATAGGTATTTTGTAGGATCGAAGGTTTTTTTTCCCTTTAAGGGACTTTTGTTAAAAGACAAACATTATACTGCTGCAGAGATTTTTATGTAAGACAGATATCTGAATGCCTGCAAAATATTTGGAGCATTCATGAAGACTAATGGCATTACAAATATAACTCTTACTTTCCAAGGGAAGTGCAAGGAAATAGCATTTGAGAGAGCCTGAGCCTTGTGTAGAGGACTGAGGCACTTAGAGTGTAGGGGTCTCTTTCTAACCTTCAATATATTCCAAGAAGGGAGTGTTCATTGGTAATTTTACACAGAAAAGGAGAAGAGATGCCTACTTTCTGGAAAAGGTACAAATGCCATTTAGCTGTTTTGACTCCTTTCTGAGGTGTCTAATTTTGCCTTTTCACTGCTCAGTCACGGTTCTGGAACTCATTCAAATACTTGTTGTCTACAAAGAAGTCACAGTAGCACCCATAATTTTTTTTTTTTAATGTATTTTCTTTGTCGCTCCAATTTCTCATCTTTATAATGGGAATAATTCTTTTTCTTTCAAAGAAGCACCAAAGAAAAGTTGAACAGTCCTGTAATACAAAAGCACAAGGTGGGATCCATGTGTGCCTATATTCTAGATGTCTGTTGTTGAGCTCAATACCTGGCTTTCTGTCTATGATGGATCAAGGAGGTGGTTTTAGACACTTTCTACCTAATGTTTAGATGTCTCCTTTGAGGATGACATGACTTTCACTCTACCAATGCCTACTTCTGTCTACTGACTATAAAAATAGGTACACACTTTCACATTGTAGACCTCACTGTGTGGTCAGACTAATTGCATGCAGTATGGGTGGTTCAGCCACAAATATCCTATAAGATATTTGGCAAAACATCTTATCATTTCATGCCCATTCCTCACACATAAACCATTCATTCATCACGCAGTGGTAGTGCTACCCTCTGACTGACCCCCTCTATTAGACTGCAGGTTGGCCAGGGCAGATGATTGTCTTCTATTAAGTGGAATCACAATCTTATTTGGAGCTATGAAGTGTTACACTGGTTACAGAAATTTGTAATGCCACACTATCTGCTCATTAATATTTTTTGAAACACCTTGAAAAAATGAATTGATGAGAATGATGCAGAGTTAAAATAATGAGAAGAAGCAAAGGCATGCATTGTACAGAAAAGGGTGAGAGAACAGCTATTGGGGAAATGTTGGTCAGTGCTCATTGTGCAGTTTTGTATCAAAGAAGTGTAACCTTTATTCCAAATTTATGGTAAATCTTTAGATCTACCTAGTGTCTGTCTCCTAAGGATCTTTTTCCTTCCTCAGTGGAAATAAGTAGGTGCTTAACAATATAAATTATAGACTTCTGTAAAGGTAGTCCAGGCAGGAAAGTTAAAACAGATTAACAAAAAAAAAAAAAAAAAAAAGGAAAAAAGAAAAAAGAAAAAAAAGAGTGCAGCCCTCTGTGTTTCTGACATTTCAAAAGGTTTGGAATTTATTAAGATAACAAGGCAAATCCTTCTGTTTTCCAGAAAGGAACAAATCTTCTCCCAACCAACAATAAATTAATTTTTCTAATTTTTGTGGATGGACATATAATTTCTCTTTTTCTTCTTCAAAATACAGATTTCAAAAAACTATTGGTTTGTCAAAGATTTATTTATTTTTGGATGTGCATGAAGCACTGTCTTGCTAGGACCTGAATAATTTAGAACATGACAAAAACACATGTGGGATTTCTGCTTTAATCAATGTCAGTTCCATATACTCTGCAAAGGGATTTTCCAAGGGTTAATATATATTATGCATTGTCACTATTAATTTCTTCTCTATATGAATAAGATAGCATTCCTACTGAAGTAAGGTCCAGATGGCACTCCAAGTTTAAGCTCTATGTTTTTTCCCTTTAAGTTTTCCTAGCACTTTTAATAAGATACTATGAACACTAGGCTGTAGAGTTTCCAAAAGCAACCAAAAACATGCAAACAAAATGAAAGAACACTGAATTTCCCCTTTATAATTTCTAACAATTCAGTTATAAAGAGTACCACTAACAGAGCTGCTGAGAAATGCTTCATAGTTTCCAAATCTTTCTGTTCTATGTGAACGGGACCTCATGGATAAAGCATATACAGGGTTTAGGGACATTCACACTGTTTGATGGAGCATGATACAGAGACACTCAAACCTTGGCAAGCTAAAATTGTGTAATACTTGTTCAGGAAACAAAACCTTACGCTCCATTTCTTCAGCATGTTTCACAATCAGTTTTATACTAAGGTGGCTTCTCTTATGTATAGAGCCTGAATTTCTGTACTTTAAACTACTTTTTGCTTATGCATAGGATAGTGCAAGTGCAGTCTCTGTGCCTCCATCAAGTGTAAGTCTGTCACAGAGCAGTTCAGGCACTGAACATAATGAGAATGTAGTGCAAGGTGTTCAGGATACTTTGGAATTAATCTAGGTCCTCAAGCACCTCAAGAGTTTCAGCTCCTCCAGGATTAATCATAGTAAATAATCACCAGTGGATGCTGATTTTGGGTTTAGAGTCTGCACTGAGATAACCATTAACAATAAATTGATGCTTTTAGCAAATCATAGTATTATGTAGGGCTGTTACAATCCTATCAATACTTACTTGAGTTTACAAACCTCTACATCTCCACTTCTATTCCAGAAGTGGAACTGAAGCAAAGAGAAGCTAATTGTCTCCAGGACAAGAAAGAGAGAGAAAATCTCTCAAATCCTGTGCCAACGCAGATTTGCTGAGCCAGCTTTCACTTTTCTGAATGGCCACCACTGCAGCCTTGGCTTAAATCCATAATGGAGTGATATTTGGGAACTGGTCTTAAAAAGCATTTCTGAAGGAGAGGGGAAAACAATGCTGAAAATACCTTTCTTTTTTTAAAAAAAGTTCATATTTAGCTGAAAAAATCCAACTCCATATTTTAGGCAGATGTACAAAGATTTTCCTATTCTTAAGGAGTATTTTTGATGTGTTATATCTGTATTTAGTTTTTCAGTCCTTTTGCTTTGGATTTGCTATAGAAAACAAAACACATAAAAAAAAAAAAGAATAATAAAGATAGGTCCATGGACATATCCTCTTGAAACAGCTGTTTTCAAAGAAAAACATTTTTAGTAAAATATTTGTAGTAGTGCTACTAATTATATTTAGAGCATTTCATCTAGATAGGTAATTGTTTTAAGAATAACGTATTTTCTCAATAGACGTTTAGTTCATTTCTCTGCTAGACCCTTGTGAAGTCACTGAAGAAAGAAAAAAGGAGCACATCAAAGCACCCAAAGCCAACAAATTCATCATATTCCAGGATAAATCTTTTACAAAAGCCAGGCCTACTGTGGAAAAGCAATACCTCAGCAGGAAGGTGCAAATTCACTCACTGTATTTTCTTTTCATCAGTAAAAATCTTCAGAATTGGTAAAATGAACGTAAGGAAAATGAACTAAGGAGACAGTTTTGTCATCAGTGTCATGAAATTTAAGAATAGACAATCCACTCTATGAGGTTTCAAGACAGAAATAGAAGAAAGGACTAAACAGGTCTATTTGGAAAGACTGTCAGTTGGTAATGAGGTGTTGGCATCACTTACACCTTAAAATAACTTTATGGTAACAGTTTTTCACTTGGTTTTGAGATGGCATGTGTGGAGTTAGGCCAATTTTGATCCCATTCAGATTTGGACACTGAATAAGCGGTGACTTTCTTTATATTAGTTTTGGACTTTGTCCTTCACTTCAATCCAAATTTTGCCTTGCAAGTCTAGAAGATCGGACTGATATATTTCAGTGAGACTTTGTGAACCTGATCCTGAACCCTTGACTGAACTGATCACAGCTCCTTCTGTTGTGGCAACTGCAGCTTGCTATGCCACTTAAATACTCCTTTAAAATCTGTGAAAAAGAACTCACCTGAATAAGTGACAGCAAAGCAGCATTGCCTCAGCTCTCAAGACAAAGAGGGAGTTTTGTCAGGAAACATTTCTAGACTGGATCACTTCATTTCAGGTTTTAAGTTTTGGAGTTTTGTTTTGTTGGGTTTTTTTTAAAATTATTTTTTCTTAGCCTATGATCAGACTCCAAAGAACTAAAAAATGTAAAGTAAAATGAGAAATCACTAAGATTTCATTCATTACATCTCAGTATATCTTCATTCATACTTCTCACTATGTTGATTAAAAAGGATTATTCAAATCTATTTACTCTAATTCTCAGTAAAACACTTTGTATCTTCAAAAAAACATTTTTTGTCTCTGCCTTTTTTTTTGTTTCTTTTTTGTTTTTTAACTTTTGTCATGCATTTCCGTAAGTCAACACGTCTCAGAGCTGGAAATTTGCAGTTGTTTAGCCATAAGTAATTGTATTTACAGCCAAAGCACAGCTATCTCATTACTCAGGTCAAAAGCCAATTTATTTATAATACAAAACATTTGAAACCTGACATCTGTTCTTGAGATACACAGAACTTCTGAATTGACGTCAATGATGTAACCACACACAAAAATGTTTCCGGTGAATTTCCTTAGTGTTTTTATCTGAATGATAACTCAGCCCAATGTAGTGTAATTTGCTTCATGCTACACAATGGTGTGAAAGGGCAAATTAAAAAAATGCCAGTAGTTATAATGTGAGCCAAATTCAGTCTATCTAAGCTTATCTAAGTTATCCTTATATCACGAGGGTCTTTTTTGGAACCAGATAGAGGTATGACAGGCAGTGCTGGGAAATTTCCCCTTACTGTAGAAGGTGAAACTTTGAAATCTGGGATCACTTGAAAGCTGGGGAATAAATAGGTAGAGGTATGCTTTCAAATGTTCCTGTATTTTTCAAAAGGTAAACTCGCAGCAGTAGCTATTTGATTCTTTAAGCAGGTAATATTTTCCTGAAAGATTTCTGGCAATGACTTAAATCTTCAGTTTTGAGTCTTCATCATAGTATGAAACATATCTTGAGAGAATAACTTTTAGCAGCTAGTGCCACTATCATTAAAGTGCAGATTAGCTGTCTTTTGATTCCGTATTTTCAAAACATCCCTCCAAAATTTCTCATTTAAAAAAGAATCATTAGGAAATAGGGTTACTTTTTCTTAGCTATTCACAGGGTGTTAGCCTCTAAGAAGGCCATAAGGAAGCAAGTCTTCGGGGCCCATCAATGATAGTTCAATGTCTACATATAAAGGATCTTTCACCTAACTATATTAATAATGACTGTGAAAACACTTTAAAGAGGAAAACTCAAGCTTAATTTTGAAATGCCTATATGTAGCAAATTCTGGAAGTAATTTGGGTTCCTCAGCTGCCATTTATAACCTGAAGAATCTATCTATGATGCTGAGTAATTTGAGGTTAAGAATGGCCTGAAACCTTGAGACATTTGTTTTGTCCTCTCTAGTTAATAATATCACCAGTGTCTAACCCAGTGCAGTACAGTTGCTTTATTGTAATCCTATTACTTAAGGATGGGAAATACCATTAGATCATCTAGTCCATCTAAGTCACCTAGTCTTGCTCATTAGTAGGAATGATTAATGTATTACAGACCTCATAACACGATTCTTTTGTTGCTCCATAAGCAGTGGAAAGCTGATCCCCTATGGATTTACATCCTTCTCCAAGATAGGGATGATACCATTCATATGGAATATGAGCCCCCCAGTCAGACAAAAGACACATGTAGTAGGGTTGGTCCCCACCTAGCATAGACTAACACACATAGAGGGGTTAGTCCTGACCTGCAGACATGCATGTTTAATCAGCTGAGCTGGATGATACTCAGCATGAGTGGGCATACAGCTACCTCCAAAGGGGTTGGGTAACAGCTAACTTCTGTCTGCATTTCCTTCATGGAGAGTCTCTCCTTTTCTTTTCTAATATGCTCCAAATTTTCACAAAACTTCCAGAAATGTATTTTTGAATCTTCTACTCTTTTTGATTGAGGTTGAAATTAGGCAATGAAGTTGGAATTGAATGGTGTTCAGTACTTACCAGACAGACAATTTAATAGATTACCTGGTTGCAAAAGTCTTACTTCTTAAGGTAATCAGAATTACTAAATCATTTTACAGCAATCATAATGCTAAGTGTTATAAATGCATAACATCTGGTATTTTCCAAAAGGCATACAAAATGTGCCATATAATTCTGAATTTCTCCAGCTCTCCTTCTCCTTGCATGCTCACATAAAGCATTACATTGTGGATGGTCATAAGTGTGACCTGAGTGATTATGGCTCAAGTGAAATGAGTGTTTTCAAGACTCAAGTTTTCCTATTCTCTTTAGAATACAAAACTAGGCCTCATAATAACCCCAAACTGACACAGAGATTGCCTAATGCACAGAGTCACTAGTAGTATAGGTGACGACTGAAGAAGGGCTTTGCTTTTTATTACCTGAGGACACTGTACTGTTAGGAGGGCAAACTGCCTTTTAATCAAAACAATGGAAATAGTTTTTCTGAAAGGCTTCACTCACGTGCTCTTTTTTTCATGGAAAATGTCTGAAGCTCTCAGCTGCCACAGTCACAGTGTTTCCAACCAAGAATTCAGCCCTCTAAAACCAGCACTTTGGATCCAATATTTTTTAATTTGTCTAAAATTTGCCTAAATATGTCTAAATAGATGTTCTTATTTAAGCGCATCAGGAGAACAGAAACATGCTGTAAAGAGAGGTGGACAGAACACAGAATGGGTGAATATGAAAAGGTTAGGCCAGACATCAAAAGAAAATTTGCAACTGCTAGCACAGTGAGATTTTATGATAACTTTAATAAGATTGTGGTGGCATGAAACATGTCTATTTTTAATATGTTGATGGAAAGAACTGTATGATGTTGTTGTCTGTAATAAAAAAGCTCTGGTCTTGATGATCAAGGAAGTAAGTGCCTTGCAGTTCTATGCCTCATGGTTTGGACACGCCACTCCTATTCATTTTAATGGAAATTACATGCTCATTACAAAGATAATTTTGAAAACATGTTTTGCTATTTGAAAACTGTACAGGAAGTTCAGAGAATGTGTGTAGTGTTGACAAATAAATCTCTCTCTGAGTTAGACACCAATCAACAAGTGTGAAACTTTTGAACCAATATTTTCAAAACCAGATGGCTAGAAATAGATTCTTAGATTCATATTTAGGCACTTATTTGAGTTACTTTTCAGAAGTACAAGTTTTTAAAATGATGGCTTCAGTAACATGGGAAAAGTTGACAGGCAGACTATAAAAAGAAGAGCCTTCAGAAGTACCTACTCCTCTGAATTCTGAATAACGAGGTCCTTAGCATCATAGGCAAAATTCCTTAATATTAATACAAAACCTTCAGTTTTGTGTTACAAGGTATTTCTCATTGTTTTTTCACTCAAAATCCATTGCATTGATGGAATTTATTAGCTTTTGTACACTTCTTTCATTAAGTGAAGGAATCATTTGTGAAGATGGTTGCTGCTGCTACAGATAGATCAGAGGCTTAAGGTCTCTCTCTCTCTTTCTCCCTCCCCAACTGCTAATTCATCTCATTAAAATAAAACAGATTTTTTTTAATTCATATTTGCAATTAGTTTAACTATGTTGGAAGGAGGGATCCATATGAGCAGATACTGATGACACTGAAACAATAGAATGAAACATGAACATATAAGAGATAGAGTTGCAAATGCTTCAGGGTTTCAGGAAATATAATAGGAAATAAATTAAGAATTATTGAACAAAAGATCTCTTTAGAAGGAAGTGGTTTTTCAGCAAAGTTCAGACATTTTTAGTTTTTTAGCATAAATATCAGACTCGGTGTGCCGTAATGTACTATTATGTATCTAAGATTTACATTCCCCTTTCACCTCTTCTTCCTGTAGATGAATAATGCTCAGTATCTTCCTTTAACCAGAGGAGGCAAATTATGCTGCTTACTTTTACAACTGAACCTCTTATTTTTATTTTTTTCTGGCCAGCTGGCATGGCATGGGCAGTCTACCTCCTTTTCCCCTTTCAGCAAGACATCATTAACCCCACTACTCTGGTAAGCTGAATGAAGTAAAACATGGCAAAGAAGAAGTTCCTTTCAAGTTCTTTTAAAAATCCCCTATGTCTGTGGAACAGACATGCTTTACTGAACAAGTTTCAGAGCAGTACCATGATTTACTGCATTTTCAACTCACACTAAGTCTACATTAAATCACCAATATATCTGATGTCAAGGTGAATGTAGAGATGGAAAATCAGAACATGCAGATGTTTTAGGGATTTAAAGATAAGGGAATTAAGCATGTGGAGTGGCAAATTACCTTTAGAAATATTTTTTTTGGTAGTTGCCAGCTTTTGTAGTCTACAATATGAGCATTACATGGTCGTAGATGAAGGAATTCTGCCTTAACCTCCAGCAAATACTGGCCTTCTAAGCAGCCTGGACATCATTCCACTAAGACCTGCTACAAGAATATGTTCTGTCTTCCTCTACAATAATTTTTTTTCAGTCTCAGAGCTAACCTGGGTTTTAGGTGAACATATAGAGTGCAACTCATCACCAAATGACAGAATCACTTATGATTCATACTTACATGACTATTGGGAATTCATCTTTGGCAATTACTTACAGATGAGAGAGGAGAAAGAAAAATCCTCTTTCCTGGATAGTATGTATTTCTGAGATCTGAGTCACTAGTGATACTAGGTTGTGAAACAGAAAGGCAGTTTTTGTTAAAGAAAAGGAAAATAGAAACATCTAGCTCTACCTCAACCCTCTGATTCAGTAAAGGGTTGTCCTATGGCTTCTTTTTAGTGGCCTTTGGACACTCCTGCACAGTTTGGTTACATTTCCTGTCATAACTACCAAGTGTATTTGGGACAAAGAGAAGCTAAATGATGGCTGGACTTCTTTCACTTGATCAGTCATGTGGTTTTCTTGAAAGGTTTTTATGCAGAAAATAAGGTCTTGGAGGAAGTGACAGTTATCTATATCCCTATAGTTGTGGTAGTGAACAGTTAGGCCCACAATGACAATAAAAGGTTAAATTGTAAAGATAAGATTTTTATCAGCAAATGTTACACATGTATAGTGAACCTATCTACATCAGAAATAATCATTCCATGCTTCTTTTACACATACAGGAAAAAGGGCACATTGATCTGTTTTAGATATCCGACTTACAAGGAAATGAATAGTGACCGACACTACTGCTTCTTTCCACTGACTGTAATGGGGACCTTGATAACTAACTTAGATGCAGTCATCAACATTTAGTCAAATCAATCACACCTTGATTTCTTAACACCTTGTATTTTTACTTGGTGGTGAAGCAGCCTCTGTAATTTATTCACTCCATAAATAAAAGAGAAGAGCAACAAAATAACTGGACACATGTAAAATAATGGCACTTTAAACAGTCTAGATAGCACAAAATTCTTATTTTATCAGTGATGTTTACTCTTCATGCTTGAAAAGCAATATTTGCCAACATCGCTGTTGGATCAGTTAGAGAATAAAACACAATACAATTATCCAACCAAAATAAAAAGAACAGGAACTAAACCCCTCAGAGAACAATAGTTGTAGTTTCTGAAGGTGATGTTGAGTCATCAACAGCATTCTGCCCATGGAAGAGTGTTTAGGAAGTGAAAGTGCAGTCTTGGGTATTGCAGACATCCAGAATAACAACCAGACGAGATCAAATTATATGATCTGACTATGTCTGTGTCTTTTTTAAAAGAGAGTGGGTTTTTTCTTTTTCTTTTTTTTTTTTTTTCCTCTTCTCCCTATAGTGATTGTTCTTAAGAATATATGGCTTTTTAAGGTGGATCTGTGAAGGGATCTCCACTACATAACAGAGATGCCATCTCAGCCAATGATTCTACCAATTTATTTTGAACTTCCACTTGAGTCTCTAGAAAGAATTTTGTCTTTCAATCTTAAAAACATAAAATTGCCTTATTGTTATCTGTTGTGTGGCCACGAATTTGCTAAGATTCTCACAAAAAATTATTCAAATAATATGTCGTTTACACTTAACGTGTCACAAGTCAGAAACTCACGAGGGGAGAGGAAAGCATGACAGTGAGGTCATACAGTTACCCAGCAGAAGAACTTACTAAAATGGTCCTGCATTTTCCTCATTTTTTCTTCACAATGTCTTACCTTCTTTGTTCTTTCATTGCTTTCTGGTTTGTTTTGGTTTGTTTTTTTTTTTAATTTGCAGGTGAGAATTTTAAAAGTGATTGCACGAAACTAAGCAGTCTGGTTTGCCAACAATTTGTTTATGAACTCAAGGAACAAGCATGGGGACAGTGAATAGGGGTGAAAAATATAAAGACTGATAAGAAAACAACAAGGAATATACACTTTGAAAAAGAAGTTGGCAATGGCTATGTGATGTATGGACTAGAAGGTAGGAAGAGATGCTGGAATGATATGATGAGTGCATCAGCAGAGGAAATGGCTACTGCAGAAACCTTCGGGGGCTTATTAAACCTAAAAGATGTATATTAAAATACATATAGATGATAGGAAGAGAATGGGTTAGAGTTAGGGTGCTGTGGAGAAAGAAAGGGCTGAATTTGGTCCAGTATGGATGATGGTGAATTTAGAAAAAAGTCTTAAATTATTTTAAGCTACAGTTATACGGTGGTCAAGCAATATAAGAGCATGGTGAGCTGTGATTATTAAAGTAGTGTAGACAACTTACCTTGATTATATTGGATTTAACAGACATAGTATTCTAGATGAGATATTCTAGATGAGAACAGTATGAGTGAGATCATAACTCGAAAAGCTCTGGAGCATAGAAGTGTAAATTTTAAGTAGTTAGTCTAGGCACGGCAAACAAAAATCCATATAAATAAATGAGGAAGTAAACATGGAAAAGGGGGAGTCCTGATGTAATGGCTGATAATGAGGAAACAGAGCTGCCAGTGGTGCTGCTGACAGAGCAGTTAGAGAAATGAGCAGTGAAGAACAACCATGGGGGCCAGGGAGAAACTGGCTGCCAAGAAGAAGGGAAATGACTAAATGCATTAAGGACAACAGGAAGATCAAACAGGCTTTGAGCCAGGCCAGAAAAAGAAAGTCAGAGGGAAGCTACCATGGCTCATGTGCTTGATTGAATGGTTATTCTGCAGTAAAAGCAACAACTGAGATATTATAAACACTCTAAGATTTAGAAGAAAAGATAAAGTTAAGACAGATCCCAGAAAAATTCTCATACAGGAGAACAGACCATCAAGTTTCAGTGGCTTTTCATCTTTGTCTTTGATATTTGTTTGCAAATATTCTCCTGACCTGTGTACTAAGATTTGGTGTACAGGGATTCTCTGTTCCAGCAGTTTCTCATCACAATGTGAAAGGTTCATCTCATTCCTTGATGGCAGCTTTTTACGCTTGTAGCAATTCCCTCGGGTTACTAATGGATCATTTACACATCTGAGAATGTTGTTAAACTCCTGAGGTGGAATGGGATTCCAGCTGTAGCAGCTACCTACTGTTCTTATTTCTTATGGCAGGCTCCTGAGAGTTGCACAACTGCCTATTAGCAACTTGATGATGGATGGAACAGCTGTAAATTTGCACGTAATGATAAACTTGAGACTCCTAAATTAGTTAGAGAACAGCAATTTACAAATTTTAAAACAGACCTTGAACCAGGATCTTTTTACAGGATAATGCCACCAGCAAGACAACAGGTCAGTGGTTGAAATCTATAAGCATTCCTCTGTCCTTTCTTACGGTTCTCCATCTTTGTTGAAAACAGATAATAGAATTTCAGGTGAATTTATCATAATGGTTGAAGCACGGGCTATAATTTTTCTATTGATCTGCTGGACGATTGTCAGGAAGTTATACATTCACTGGAATATGGAGCTATTGTCTTCTGCATAGTCACCTAAATTCATTTGTTCTGGAAAGTAAGGGAAAAGTAAAAGGAATTAATATAGTAGGGAGGCAAAAGAAGAATAATTACTCAGGGATGGTGACAAAGAAGAAAGAACAGAATGAGGAAGAAGGAAGAATAAGGAAGCTGGCTGAGCAGATGGAAAAGAGAGCATCATACCCATCATGACTCTGTGAAGCTCGTAAGACACACTAAAGTGAAGAGACCACTCTGGAAAGGAAAAATGAGAGAATGAAAGAGATGCAAAGTTGATGCACAGAAAGTGAAACCTTGTTTTCCTTGTGCAGAAAACCCAGAAAGTATCTGTACCTGAAAGGCCAGAGAGATGGCTACTAAGGAAGAAATGAACAACTTCCTTGAAAAGAGAAAACTATGTTGTTGCAATCCTCCTTAAAAGAGTGAAAGGAGTAGAATTAAAAGTGACATTTTTTTTCTGCTGTTTCATCTGCTGGTCTTACAGGTCAAGGACTAATAGGTGGATTTGACCTCACCTAACCTTAGAAGTCTTTATCTGAGTTAATATTTAGCACATGTAGAGTTAGGTGTCTCTGGCACTCATTCACTAACAGGTAAGTAATCTGCATCCATAATGTTAGGACCCTAGAGAACTCTGGGCACAAAGAAAGGCCACCTGAAGATCTTATATGAAAATTCTTTTCATAAAAAAAGCTGTATCCACAGCTTTTTTGTGACAGTTTTAGTGTCAGTTTTGATGTATCTCTGGACCTGGCTTATATTTAATAATGAATCATGTAGAAGGCCTCTCCTAGATCTAACAGATTTTAAATATTTCTTCCTTTTGGATTTGAAAATCCTTGAAAGGATCTCCTGTAATGGTGACTTTGTCCAAAAATACTGATGCCCTATGCCCTTCATGCCAGGAAACCGAAACAAAAAATTGAATTTTAAAATACACACAAAGAAAAAACCCAGAAGAGAGCAATATAAACTTAGTAGTCTAATTTTCATCTTCAACAAGCATCAGTACTAATTGTTAATTGCTCTGAACAAGCAGATGATTACTGAAAGAGTACATGGAGTATTTGATTCACTTAATACTCAGGTTATTGTTTTTTTATAGAACTAAAGTTCATATGAAAATGTGGAACATGGCATAAGGGCTAAAAGGTATGAGTAGGCACTTTTAATTAATGTCCAGAGTCTTATAATTGGAGTTCAATGGTACTACTATGTGAAAATAAGCTTGCAGAATCTAGAGCGTAGCATCTTAGCAAGACCAAAATGAGACAGTTAACATGGCATTAACCTGGTGCTCACAAAGCCGGTTTCTATTCTTGGTGTGTTACTACCAGCTGTACAATCTCTGCCTCCTTTCTTTCATGAATATACAGAGTGCAAGCCTTATAAAGGTACTGTCACTCTGTGTTTGTACTGTCTCCAGGACAGTGCTGCCTGACTTTTTCTGAGGTCTGTGTAGGACATTATAATATTGACAATTGTGCTCCCATCTGACAGTGATGGAAGTTCAGCCCATCTCTCCCTGAGACTTCAGTGCCTGACTTCTCTGTCTCAGTTATTCATATTAGTCAGAGGTACCTGAGTAAATTTTGATGGAAAGCTCACAAACATTAGGCAAATATTTTAATAATATCTGATGTAGGCCTGTGTTTAATTGTTTTTCTCTTTTATTCACCAATTCTATATAAACCGTTTCTAATACAATTTAATTACAAGAAAAATAATCTCATAATGTGCTTGAAAAAGGAGAGAAAAATGCCACCAAGGGAAATTAGAACACCAAGGCACTCCTTTTCCTTTGGTATTTTTTTCCTTTGAAGCCTGTACTTGGATTGATGGCTTGTTGTACCTCTTTATTGCTTTGTTTGGATCAGCTCTGCAATACTTTCCAAATTTAAAAATGAAATGCATGACCTTTTTTTTTTTTGCTGCCCCCCTTAAAAAATAAAGTGACTGAATATTCTTGTCTGACATCAGCAGTGTCCCTTAGAGAGATGATTCATGACATACCATGTCATGAGGAAAATTAAAGGGTAAAAGGGCACCTTGAATCCTATTACTTTTATTTCTCTGTTGATTTGTTTTTTTTTTTTTGTTTGTTTGTTTTTTTTTTTTAAATGGGTGGCCTTTTACTAGTTCTCTATCTGTTTTTATGATTTCTGCTAGTCTTTGTGTTCTTACAATAAAGTAGTGGCACAATCACTGAAAGGGGAAAAATAATCAGAACAGCTAAAAAAAATACTACTTCAGTTCCACTCAAATATCACAACCATGGGTTTCCTGGAAGAGTGAAGAAGGATGCCAAACTCGAGCAATATCGCCTATGAACAAAGCGCAAACAGCTAATGTGCCACATTGGCACAGCTATTATAACACATCGCTGTGGCTAATTTTAGATCAAACCATAAAATATACAGATGTGTTTAAGCAAATATCTTGCTTAAGAAGAATTTTTGGGTTGGGAAACAAAGTCTGGAGTAGAAATTTACTGACAGGCTAGAATACAATGTTTATTTAGAACAGTTGGCTTTCAAAGCAAATATAAACTCTTATACTCTTCAGAATATCTGTCCAATAACTCTACTAATTAATATTATTTAATTGTAGACTGCTCTTTGACCCCACTGCACAAAAAACCTCGCCTTTTTTCTTAAATGTAGTGAAAACATGCCCTTAAAAGTATGTGGAGCACCACTATTTCTACATAACTTTAACTGTGTACATAGTCCCAGCATTTTGATTTCTTTTTAACAGACATAAACAGATTTGTATAGCATGCCCGCACTAAGACTGTCTCTTTTTAGTGCCATTTTAATCTTGGTTTAAGTATTGTTTACTTTAGTGATCAATTAGTTTTGTTAGTGCTGTCTATCTGATGCTATGAGATCATGAATTTAAACCCTAATGTTGAAAAGGGAGATCAAAGGAAAAAAATGAAATTCCACATTCAATTATTCACATGGTGATTTTAAATTTTTTTTATAATACAATTACAAATGTGATTAATGGCGTATGTAGTAGCCTCAGAAGAATATCTGCCTACCTATGTTTTTATAGATAGGAGAATAAGATCTCAGTAAAATGTTGTCCACAGTCTCTCTCCAACTAATTTTCCAGCTCCAGCCAACTCCAGCTATGGAAAAAACTTCATTGTGATTTCCTCCACTCTTGCACAATATTGATACAAATCTTAGTGCCATTTTGTTTATCTATTTGGGAACGTTACTCTTCCTCAAAATCATCATAGTTGTCCCTAAGATTCAACATGTGAGTATATATTAATTAGTAAAGCAGAAATGTTTGTATGGTCTATGATCTGTTTGAGAATGACTTATTGAATGAACTGTTTTTCTTGATTAAATATTCCACAGTATAATGGAGACCAGAACTGGGTCCAGTTTTTCAGATTTTGGGACAAAACTGTTAAAAAAATCAGCCATAACATCATGTCTCTTTTGGGATGCAAACTGCTGACACACTTTTTTTGTTTGGCAAATCAGTGTGATAACTGGGTTGGAAAAACACTTTCTGGTGATGTGAAAGTAGTCACAAATATGTCATCTTCTCATACCTTTATGGAAAAACAGTACAACTTAACATTCCTGTCTGTCTTCAACGAGACTAATTAGCAGACTAATGAAGGTAGCAGACTGCACATTTTCCTTTGGGTTTTCAAAGGAGTGAAAGGAAAAGTCAGTGTTATTTGAATATTACTACTTATTTTCCTTTTGCTTTTTTGAAAATTCCATAATAAAGTGTAGAGATACAAATATATATGTACAGCAGTCAGAATATAGATCATATGTAATTAACTAAAATATTTTCTTGTACAGTTGCGTTGAAAGCTCATATTTTTATTTGCTATTAAAAATTCCTCCACCATAACAGAACATTTTTGCCTTTAATGATTCTGATGTATATACATAATATTTTTTGTGTTCTTACTCGAATTTCATTTTAATTATGAGTTTCCAGTAATATGGAGGATTTATTGTAGAAGTTTTCGTCTTTCTGACATCAATATATCAGAGTGTGTAATGTGTTTAGGTCAAATTTGGTTGAGTTTCCATTTGCCAACATTTTCAATGATCCTAAATAGCATTTCTCTTAAGCATAAGAACGTGTACTCTCTGCATGTATTTGACTGAAAAGATTACGGTATTTACAGATTTTTCAGATTATATACAAGGCCTACATCTTCCTATATTACACACTGGAATATATTTTTCAATATTCATCATTACTAGTTCTTGTTAGAATGTTCTTCCTCAAAAATAATATTACCTTTTTTAAAAAGTGTATATATTTTCAGGGGGAAATAAGTTAGAATTTACTTTTAGAAACTTCAGTTGTACACAACAGATATAAAAGATTTTTAAGATAAGCTCATTTCAAATGTTTTTTTCCTCGTTATATTGTGCAAAAATGGACACTACCCAATAAGAAGTTTTAATAGTAAGCATGTTCATAGTTTATATATTACTGAAATATAAGTCTTAGTGATTAATTAATTTAGAGTTAACATTATGATTTGATTCCTTTGTTTACAAAGTTTGCTGAAAACACAGTGGTTTATTATCTCCCAGTTTAATTCCATTCTGCACAAGTATATCTAAGAGTGTGTAAAATGAACTGGAAACAGAATAAAGTCCTAAACAAGTTAACAAAAAAAAGAGAACCTCGGTCCTAAGAGTACTCATCAGGCACTTTTCTAATCATGTATCTGGTTTTGTCTGGAACAAGACTGTACATTGCAGTACAGTGTCAACTATTTCCATGTCATGTTGAAACTTTTAAACCTCAGCTATTTCTTGGGCTGACCTTTTTTAAAAAAGGCACAAGATCTGGAATTTTTTTTATATAGGGAAAGAGTTGTATGTATATAGATTTTCATTCTAACCAAGACGGCACTTGTACTGACCATAAAAACTTGCCTTTTGGAGCTCAGAACAATTATAGTGTAAGAGGTGGGAAATCGTGTTGAAGAGGAGGATGTTCCATTGAGCTAAGATGATCTGAAGAGTAAGCATCATAACTGACATAATTTTGAAACTAATTACTTGCTACAGTGTGATTAAGAAAAGAAAGGAGACATCAGCTTGGGTATTTTTGTTTTTGTTTTTTTCCCAGAACAATACTTCTGGTCTACTTAGATAATGCATTAGAAGAGGAATCACCCATTGAGTCAGGCTGTTCCCAACATGTATATTTTGCCTCCTAGAAGTATTCTGTCTCTGACATGCCAATAATTCATCTCATTTTGCTTGCCAGAAACACCCTTTCTTTGCATTTGGGGTGTAGAACAGGTATTGGGGTAAAGGTCTGGTGGCAGAATTAGCAGTTCCATCTGCTAAGGTGCTGAAGATATGAGTTTAAGCTTTGTTCTGGACTTGCACTTACACCTCAGATGTGTAAGGTTATTGGGAAGGAATCAAAGGCAATGCTACATCAATCTTTGTTTTCCCATGGATGCAGGATCTGGTGACCTATAACCATCCTGGTCTGTCAGGCGACCTATTCTAGTATGTAGTCTTTGCCTTCTTTTTGATGTAGCTAAAAGGAAGGAGTTGAATTTTGTATAAAGTGTGTAACATCCTCATGGGTGTTTCAGATTTCTGTGTAGATATTTGATATAGTGCAATACAATGAGGAGTCATACTGACTACTTCTTGGTTTCCCAAATACTCCATATTTCCAGTGGAATAAAAACATACTTGAACAGCCCTGGACCTCTTCTCCTTCCACCAATATAGAGCTATGTTAAATTCCATCATTTAAATCCATCCAAGTAAGAAGTCAGTTTTACTGTGAACTTTTTTTCTCTTTTGTTCCTTCTTAGAAATTTCTCCCCTTTTCTCGTCTGCTATGCCCTGTGGTTGCAACAAAGGAGGAAGCATGAGAAAAAAACATATAACACCTGCTGGAGACAGCAAAACGGAGATAATTTTGTACCTTTCATGTAATACCTTCAAGAATTCAGTCCATACTGTCTAAGAATTTTTTATTTCTAATTGCATATGAATCTTCTTACAGCTTTCTATTGCTAATGATTGATAGCAACATGGTAAGCACATGAGTTCAAGAAGAAAAAACTAGTTTGTGATGAGGAAATTGTTTAAACAATATGAAACTGTCAATCTAGATTTAAATGTGCCCTTTAAACAAATCCATTCTCTCTACCTCTCCTTTACAAGTGCTGTAAATGTGTCACTTCTGTTTTCTGTAGTTTCAGACTCTTCTTATCTCTTAATAGAGTCTGATGGAAGTATCCCACTAGCTCTTTTCCCCTTTTTCAACATGTCCAATGAAGTAGGGTTACAAAAACCAGGGCAACACTGAAAAACTGCTATTTTCATGATCATATCTCTTGCCAATTTTCACTTCTGCTCTCAATTTATTCCACACAGCTTATTTTAATAACAATAACAAAGTTTTTGACATGCACAGTACATTTTTTTGAAACCCTTTTAAAGAAGTAGGCTAAAAATTTCCAAAGGCAGCTTTTAATTCCTGGTGCAGTGATGATTTAAGCATCCAAATTAAGACAAGTGAGAGCCTATTTTAGAAGTGCTGAGCATCAGCAGCTCTGAGTTCTAGAGCATTAAAGCTCAGCACAGTTGAAGGATCAAGCAGGCACATACAAGCAACTCCAAATCAGAGACTGCTTTTGGAAAATTTAGCCTTGTTTCTTAAGGGTGAAATCTCGGCCCTTCAAAGTCAATTACAAATCTTCCAATGACTTCAATAGGCTAGGATTTCACCCTTTATATTTTATAGGAAAAAACAAGTAACATCATACAGAAGTTTCTCTTTTATGATTTTCTTGATGTTTGCTCAACCCTGGCTTCCCTTTAGGTAGGAAAAATCATGGTTTTAATTTAAACTCCATAAAAACAAATAAACAGTAGCTTAATTACAAGGGTGGATGGGATGTTTCACAATGCTTAAGCTAATGTAGTAAAACACCAAGTGTTTGAAAAAACATTTTTAAATCTCAGAAAACTTTAAACTGTAGTGTGTTTTCTCCTCCCTGTTCCCAACAATGCTGGAGTTGCTAATTTTACAGCACAAATGAGAAACTGATGACAATTTCTAGTAAAGTAGGTTTATTTTGGCAGACATCAGTGGTAGCACTATAGGATAACACTTTTAGTTGCTTTATCTGTAGTACTTTTCAGGTGCTTCAGTGTATATCTGTAAGATACACTGTGTCTCTGCTCCAACTATACAGTATCAATCTTTTCCCAATCACTTAGGTATGATCATCTCATGTTCATAAATGTTTGTATAACACAGATTTCTGTGCCTATAATTGATCATACTATGACAATAATTTATAAAATACTTTTATTGGTTGCCATTCTTAAAGATGATATCCTTACTGATGATTCAGACATAGAAAGTATTGCAATAGAAAAACTGAAACACGAACACTGGATAATTTTTTAATGCATAGACAGTCTGCTGGTCCTTGAGTCACTCTGGTCAGGTGAAAATGGACAATGTGCTAAACAAACCTTATATCCTATGAAAACCCCAGCAAGATTTAATTTTTCTGTTCTACAGCTATGACATATTAAAAAAGTTTATGGTTGTGTCAGTTCAAAGACTGAATGTATGGTTTAGCTATTCTAGTCCTTCTACAAGACCATTTCTTCAGGTGTTTACAAACCAAGAATTGGCCATGATAGGGTTTTTTACCATACAAAATATGGTTATTTTCCATATGTACATGTCCCATCTATGTTGACTTATTTTCCATAAGAAGATTAGGTACAGAAAGGATTTATCTGATGACTCCTTGACCACTCCCTTTGGGGACTAGAGCAGAAGCAAGAATATTGTTGGTCTACATATGGAGGGCCCTGGCATGGAAGAAGGCCTTGAGAAAAATTCTGGGTGTTCTTTGGAGGAGTAGGATAAGGATCACTCTTTTCTTTGAAAATTATGCTACTCATCTTCTGTTTAATGGTCAGAGATTTGAGAACAGATTTTCTTTTTCCCTGCAGGAGGTGGTGTCAGTGGTGCTCACATTACAGTTTTTTAATTTCACTTGGTGCATCAACACAAGCACCCAGACTCGGGTGATTTGTTCCCAGAGCCAAACAGCCTACTTAGAGTATAGCTAACATTTATGGGAAAGAAGCACAAGGAAAGAAAATTTGTGCTGCCTTATTTCAGTGGTTGGTTGTTTTCAAATGGATTGGTGAAGTTGTTTATGGTTGAAGAGCTTCATTTGCAGAGGTGCAGAAGACAGGCAACCTCTGATCATCATGCCCAAAGGAAAACACTGGACTCCATTATACACCACAAGAATAATTTTAGAAAATTTGCCTCCAACAGCTAAGAAAGGTAAAATAACAAGAGTATGGAAAAGACTTTTTCCTTGCTCTTGTGCCTAGAGATCATGGTTTTGTCTGAGTTCTCCAGAGTCTCAAAATTCTTTGTTGTAAAGTACACTTATTTCCATTCAATATCAATGCTAAATTCAAGTCATCTTGTTAAACTAACTTTTTACTGGATTTTTAACCAACCAAAATTCTACCAGCTGTTTCTATAAATAAAGGACAGCACCGGTCCAATGTATTTTAGCTGGATCTGCTTCTAGACACTGTAAGCTTGTTTTCAGGATTTTAAGTCTCTTAATAGATAGAGTGTATCTTTACCTACCCACCTATCAATTCTGTGTATATAGTGTGCTTAGAAAATTTGCTGCATTAGCCCACTTTACCTTTTGCCTGGTAATACTCCTGAGGCATCTGTTCTCAGATCAAGGGAACATTGAAAGGCCTTAAATCTGATCTCTCAGACAGCTGCACTAATTTAACTAAAGGGGCTACAAGAGGGGATGGAGAGAAATCTATAAAATATTTGGCTGACATTTGAAAAAAGAGATAGGATGTTTTCTTGTTAACCTTTAGAGCAGCCCATTACATAAATTGTGACAATGTTCTCAGATTAAATGAGACTGTATTCTGGTTTAGCTCTAGATTTATCACTCCAGCAAATGAATTCTACTGTAAAGTCTGGCAATATATCTTTTAAAGAATGCTGTTTATCTCAGTGGGGAAGCAGAGTGCTGCTAAATAAGGAGCAGAGCCTTTTGGATGAAACATGGTAAAGATGAATTGGAAAGAAGATTCAGTAACATTTCTTTCCTTCTTCAGTGTAAGAATGTTCCATGGTACATACCTGATAGAGATTTCTCATAACACTTCTGTAAGTCTTAATAAGATAAACAAAAGTATCTAAGAAATATTGCCTTCTCATAACATTTGATTATGTGAATTCTAATTACATGTGAAAAGCATTTCCACAGAATTCAATGATGGTTGTTCAATTCCTAGTTACGCTTCTATTAATTCTGAACTAATACATTTCACCAATTTATATCTACAAGAGAAGGTTGTGCACTGACATTTTAAATAATTTGATTTTAAACTCTCCTAAAATTAAAACAACTTCAGTGGAATTTTTTGATTTATCAGAAAACTAGATCCTGCACTAGTTTCTAAGTGGTGAAAATGTCTTTGTATTTATTCAAACTCTGAGTAATATGAGAAGCTGAAATATAGAGCTCTTACAGAAATCTGAAAGACCTATGTGCACTTTAGGAAGAGAGTAGAAAAAAGTTTGAAAAATTATTTTAGATTAACATATGAAAATACTATTTAACTGTATGAAATATTATCAGAGGCAGTCAGTTTATAAAAACTGCTTTCTAGAAATTATGTATTCAATTTCTGTAAAAATTTATTTTAAAAGATCAAGAAATTAGATATTAATAAGCCAAGGGTAATGAACACAAACCTTGATTCCAATAGGATGAAATTTTGAAACCTAAAAAACCCATTTTCAATGTTATTTCCTAAACTGCAAAGAGGAAGCTGTTGTGAGTTGCTTAAACTTTCAGAGGCAAGAGGTTACACACACTGTAGTGTTCAAAAAAAAGACTCTGATTATTCAATGGGTAAAATATCAGAATTGTGACAAAACCTGTATTTTTCAAACTATAATTGTGTTAATCATGAAAGTAAAGCCTCACTGCTTGCATAAAGCAAAGGATGGTTTTCCCTTATAGGGTAAAACTTATTTTCAGTGAGATTTTGTGTTCTGGGGGAATTGAACATAGCTGACCAGAAAGCAGAAGTATATAATCCTACCAGTCCCACACACTAATTTTGTTGAAGTTTGCAATGTTTCTTTATTTTATCTTTATTTACTGTAGAAAGTTTGTTGGGTGATGGTGACTAATAGCTGAACATCTGGCTGCAGTGACCTTTAAAAGCCTTTAGTCATTACTGTGCCCAATTAAACTCGATATCAACAGAAGTGCTTGCATTTTGACTGGACTAGTATAAATCACTTCGCAAATACATTGTGCAAACAGGGAGAAGTATTACCATCCTGGGCTCATTCCCCTCTAAATGACTTCAGTAGGATGGGTCAGGAGCTAAGGATTTGTTTTGTTTTTTGTTTCCAAAGTACAAACTTTGACAATTAAGAAAATTAATTAATGAGTTAACTGGACTCAAAAACATCAATGGGGAACAAGACCAGAATTTATATAAGTCAAACGTACAAAAGTTATCTGGGACTCTCATCTCATCCAGAGAGAAAAAAACTTTTAAGAAAGCTTTTTAAAGGCCTAACAGGATAAACAACCATCTCATAAAAAGGATATTAGAAGTAAACAGGGAGCCTATCTGGAATGGGAAAAGGACTGATCATTAAAGGAAACTACACTTTAAAGGTCAAAAAGTGCAAGCACTAAGTCACATTTTCAAAAAGTCAAGCTGGGTTTGCATTTACAAAGGAAAATAGAACAAGTGAGAAAAAGGCTCTTCTAATAATATCTAGAACTTGGAAGTCTGACTCTTGTTCAGTGAAGGGTAGAGATAAAAGTCTATCTAATATGGCACCAGACCCTGGCATTCAACAGAGTAACTGTTGGAATGAGGAGGTAGATAGAAAAAAAAAAAAGTGCCACACCTGCAAAGGAAGTAAAGCCCAGGTCCAAGGTCAGTCAGTGCCCTGTGTGGGCCAGGGCTGCGGGTGTCAGGGTTTCCGTGGAGCAGCAGGGCAGGGCCTGGCAACCAGGACCTGTTCCTTCCAGCAAGGACAGGGCAGGCTGGGGTGGCAGCTGAGGTAGCCACAGCCCCCAGGCTGTGAGCACCTCCTCGGGGACAACAACAGGCCAAGCCTGGGCTGGGACTTTGGCCTTCAGGTGCGGGTCAGGCTCCAGGCCAATGAGGGGAACCAGGGTCAGACCCAGTCCAGGATGGCCAGGTAGGGCTGTGGGGACAGGGGTGCATCAAGCTCAGGCTGGGTCATCAGCCAGTGGTGTGGGCCCAGCTCAACAAGGCCCACGGTCAGACAGGACAAGGCTGTGACAGGGCTGGAGACAGCATCCTATGGCCTCTCTGGGGAAGGCACTGATGGCCCCGGGGGATGGAACGTGTCCTAGGCCATGGACAGGGCAGGGGGAGCCCTGGGGCAAGGAGGGACAGTAGCGCCTGTGTGTGCTTGGTCTTGGCAGAGTTTCCCAGCATTAAACACTTAAGCAAAGCAATCAGAAGCCTGGTTTTCCCATGCCCCTTTAAAATCAATGGAAAAAAGCCTCTATAAAAAGCAATTCAAACTCCCTAAGATCTAAATTGGTGTCTGAAAATTGCTGTCTCTCCACTGACGAGTAGGAGGTCTTTGGGCGGTGCCTGTGTTTGTGTGCTGTGAAGTTTTCAGCTGAATTTAGGAGGGCTGGTAAGCATCGTTTCAGATCATTAAGAAAACTGACTCATAAAATGTAACAAGAAATAATAAAAAATTTATCAAGTTGAAGATTATCTTTTATAGCTAGAAGCTATACAATGCAGAATTTCTTTTTAAAAGAAGAAAAATGAGATCTTGGGTGGTTGAGGAATAATTGTTTAACTTTTCTAATATGGAACACCTGGAGGAAAGAGTAATTGAAGATTTCAAAATAAACAGAAAATGACATAATACACAATGAGTTTATCAAATTTAATCATGCCATGCTTGATTAATTGAATTAAATGAAAGGAACCTTTTGATATCACCATTTTCTGGACAGTGCATATATCCAAAAATATTTGATATTATGTCATATAGGAAACTATTAATTTTATTACAATAAAATTATAAATTTGTGAAGGCAAGATAACAATAGACTGTGATTAAGGTAACTATCAGGGTAAAGACAGTGCAATTCTTTGGAGCTAATGTTGTTTAGTATTTCTAATTAGTGGCTACAGAATAAAAAGTAGACATGTTTCCATAGTGCTTATTAATGGTAGCATGTTAGAAGATGTTGGGTGTATTTAGACTGGTTGTCACATTACACCTCATAGCTACCAAAAGTCCCAGTTCTTGAACTGTTTGCATTGATGACCTATCTGGAACATATCATAGTTCCCTTCTGCTCCAGATATCTGTGTATCTTTCTTCTGTAAATTGAGGCATGGTGGAGGGGAGGCTCCTGTGTGCCTGGATCTTGCGCTGAGGTAGGGCTGGGAGAACTCTTAACATCAAGCAGGTTAAACATAAACATTGTCATTGTAAGAATGATGACTTAGAGGACTAAATTGCTAGGAATAAAATTAAATTCAACAGTATAATGTGTCCAGACTTACATGTGGATCTCATAACAGAGAATTATCCTATAGTTCATTAGTCATAAATGCAGAAGTAGAGAAAGATCAGGTACCTACATTCAGGCTTTATGAACAGTGCTTGAAAAAACTCAGTCCATTTGTCCTGGTAAAACACAGAGAGATGTTACTGTTCTTTGGTAATGCATCTCTATTAATAACAGGAGGGCAGAAAAGTATTTTAAGAGAAGCTGCATTTCAAGCACAAGAAATTGGCCATGAGCACCCTTAGCATGAAAACAAAACACTAACAATATAAAGATTTCTAAGCATCAGAGCAATAACATTTTGGAAAGTCTTTCCAACAGGACAAGGACAGTTATAAGGTAAAGATTTATTTATTTATGGATCTTTTTCTTTATTTTTAATATTTTCATTTTTGCATCATTCTTACTCAGATGTGACTTCCTAAGAACTTTAAGAACAGACTTTCTGCAAATTCTTATAGTGATAAAGTTCATAGAGTGATGCCTTTCCTTCAACCACTTCTTCTCGACATTGAAATAGGTGCCCTCAGGATATGCCAAAGGAACCCTCTTATTTCTTCATTGTGCAGGTCACTTCTCTGAAGAGAATGATGTCCTTTGCATTGTCATTCCTTACTATGCTTTTGAAATGAAAAAATCACATAAAGGTGTATCATCTGAGCATGAAAACCAGATTGTTTGGGAAGAGGAAACCCATAGCAGATATATATAGGTAGATTGTTTAGTATTGATGCATGATGAATCTTGGTGAAACTCATATGATTCTTTTAATCAGCCTGCAATATTAAGTAATATTAATGGAAATGAAAATAATCATTCATTCAGGCTGCTGTCTTTGGCAACAGTAAAATGATAACAGGGTGAAAGAATTCCAATGCAAAATACCTAGAAAGATTAAATTACTAAAGAAGACAACAAGAGTTAAAAATCTGCAAGCTGGAAAATGAAAAGTGATTTGGAGTCACTGACCCCAAGTCGGAAACTCTATAAGGGAGAATTATTATTTAGAAGGAAGGCTTTACAATGAAAAGTCCTGTTATTCAAAAGTGAAATCTGACTTTCTTACAAGCCCAAATGTGAGGCAATGTGTAGGTGAGTAGCTCAACATCTGATTACCCTAATACTGATAATGTAGATTTGAGAGCCCCATTCTGCATTTCAGTTTTACTTTCTGCTTCCTGTTCTGAGAAAGATGTATTAAACCTAACCATAGCGGGTATACTGTCCTATCATGAGCTAGCACAGCTTTTCTGTGCCATGTGTTGATGAGTGGCATTTATATCTCATTTATTCTCTTCTTTCCTCCCCCTTCCCTTTACAGTATTGGCAGATTAGAGTGAATGGTTATAGCTGTCTCACAGTTTCTGTCTAAACTGATCTGGAGGCATGAATGAAATGTGAGTCTTGATTTCTGGTAATTCAGAATAGCGAGCAGGACTGGACAATTGCTCTGATCTGATCCAATTACCTGGGTGTTATTGTCTGCAAACCGGGAGCTGGAAGAAGGGAATATGATTTGTATCCATCATGGAATGAATGCTAGTTGAACTGAAGGAAACAAGTGTTTCATTATTTGGGCAGCATCTAGTTTTATGAATTGTCTGTGAGTCATATTTTCCCTGTGAGTTTTCCCCTCCATTTAATTCGTAAATGCACGAATAACATTGTATTTATTTCTAATTTCTAAGATATTTATATGGTATGTATTTGAAAAGTAAGAAAACTTTTTAAGAGTAAGTTTTAACGTCTTTTTAAAAAATACTGTAATGTGTTTATTGCGTAACATGCCAGAAACCAAACTATTGCTAGCATTTTTTATAATGGATCTTCAATGTTTACAAAGAATCTCAACTCAAGATTCAGATACCTAAATTTAGTTGTCTATGATATAGATGACTGTGTATGAGCTAAATGTGAAAGATCCCATCACTAAAGATCTGCATTCACATCTCTCAAAAGCAGACACTGTTTGGTTAGCTGACTAGGTTCTTTTGACTCTGTTGCCTATATTAACAAAGGACTTGATTCAACTGCATACATATAGGTGACTAGTGCAATTCGAGATGCTGCAGAGTGTCCGAGACTGTTGTATAGAATTAGAAGTATCAGCAGTGAGAGGTCAGGTATGTTACCTTGGGGAATCTCAACCAATGTTGATTTCTACCTGTATTTATAAAAAAAAAAAAATGTAATTTGTCCCTTATATTTGCAGATATTAAAATGAGTTTAGCTGCATGTAGATACTTAAAAGTAGACAAATTCAGGTGTCTAAATGTCATGTCTAAATCTGGATTGGAATCCCACTCTGCCCAGCTGTGAAGCAGTTTTCTAATAAAAGGCCTGGGGGTCCTGCTGGACACCTAAATGAACACGAACCAGCAATGGGCCCTTATGGCAAAAAAGGCAAATTGTATCCTGGACTGCATTAGGAAGAGTGTTGCCAGCAGGTTAAGGGAGGTGACCCTCCCTCTCAGCACTGGTGAGTCCACACGTCAAGTGCTGTGTCCAGTTCTTGGTTCCTCAGTACAAGAGAGACATGGACATACTGGAGGGAGTCCAACAAAGGGCCACAAATATGATTACAGGACTGGAACATCTCTCATATGAGGAAAGGCTGAGAGAGTTGGGACCTTTTATCGTGGAGGAGGGAAGGCTCAGGGGAGATTTTATCAATCTACATAAATATGAAGAAGACAGAGACAGGCTATTTTCAGTGGTGCCCGGTGACAGGAAAAAAGGCAACAGACACAAACTGAAGCACAGGAGGTTCTGTCTGAATTTAAGGAAACACTTTTTTATTGTCAGGGTCACTGACACTGACACTGGTAGAGGTTGCCCAGGGACGTCACGGAGTCTTCACCCTTGGAGACATTCAAAAGCTGTCTGGACATAGTCCTAGACAACCTAGTCTAGGTGGCTCTGCTTGAGCTGGAAGGTTGGACCAGATGACCTCCAGAGGTCCTTTTCAACCTTAACCACTCTGTGTGATACTGTGATTTTGTGAAAATGACAATTTTCGGTCTCACAATCTCTTTGGCATAGTTTCTTCCTTTACAGAATAGTAACTAGAAGAACTAACTAAAAATGTTTGAGGCCAAAACAATGTTTATATAGGAGACTGAAAATCCTCTCTAAATAAGAATACTATTGCAAACAGAGTATTCAAAATACATGAACTCACAATGTTATATGTTGTGTATTTAAAATTAATGCTTTGGGGTTTTTTTCAATATTCTTGAGAATATGGGTTTCAGAACGCCTCAATGCAGGTGGCTAATCTTACTTTTTATTTAAGAGCACTAGTTGAGACTTTTAAAAATGAGTACCTTCTAGAATTTACATTGAATAGACTATAAGTAAGCCAATTAAACACTTCCCCCCAACAAAACCCAAAACCCCACCTTAAATATTTTCAAGCCATATGGCTTCCATTAACAGTCAAGTACTATTTAAATAATAAATATTTACAGTCCTACCTGATGTATTTCTCTTCTGAAGAAAAGAATTGTCTCTGAGTCGGAGTATAAGAAGATAGAGATTATTTTCCTGAAACCAAGAAAAGTCCTGAAGTTCAAAGTTAGGCTTCCTGGATTTCTTCAGGAATTATAATTCCACTTTGTGTAGCGAAATTTAGGGCCAAATTTGATAGAGGAAATAAATGATGTAGTGCCACACATTAAGTGACCATAAGGAACACGTATATAAAATAATATTTTAATCACTAGCGAGTGGTTCCAGTCAAGAAGAAAAGGCTGAGAGAGAGAAAAATGTAATTAAGAAAATAGTAATAGGAAATTATATGGAACCGTATCCTCTCACAACAGACAAAAATTACAAGCACTACTGAGTGTCAGACATCTCTTTAATTTTAAGCTTCCATAAAATATTATTGCATGCAAGGTTAGAAATTAGTCTTCAGATTTAAATATGGTTGAAGAGTGAAAGATAAAGGAACATATTCAAGCACTTAATTCATGAAGTTAGACCTGCAAGCGAAACAAAATAGGCATCTAACTTGACTTTTAAATATTCTTGACAAATACGTACATTAAAATTAAGTATAATTAATTTCTAACTCTTACCTTGTCTTTCTTATAAAAAGTACCAGAAAAAAAAATAACTGAAATGATTACTGACCTAACTATGTAAGTATCCACATAGCAGCCATTTTCTCAGATTTTTGCCTTGCTCGAACTAGAACTGGTAAGCCTTCTTCTCCACTGCCTTCCAACAGACCATCTGGCCTCATTCTTCTTCCTTTTTTCTCCATCCTTTAGATTTTATGGTCTTAATCCAGAAGCAATTTGGCAGTAAATATCTTATTTTTTTTCACTCACTCTGTGACTTTCCTACTTCAGGTACTTTCAGCACACCTGTGGAAATAAAAAAAAGAATGTGCCATTATGTGCACATGGTAATGAACTCTGTAAGTGATCTTAAGTTGATGAGAAAAATTGCGCATCAAACTATCACAAGACAAAATATGAGAAAGACATACAAATCAGACCAGTTTCTCTTTTCAAATGATGTTATTTCATGTGCTACAGTGAACAGATTTATACCTTCCTGAGAACCTGTTTCTATGTGAATCCAATCTCTGCAGAGGATATCTCTCTATATATGTTTAAAGTTACATAAGTAAGACATAGCATAAATCTGTGTCGTCGAGGACACTCAAGAGCAGAGTCCTGAGGCAAGACATGCAGCCTGTTGGCTTGGAGTCATGGTTTCACCTATGACTGGAAGTTGTCTCAGTGTAGAACTCAAAGCTTCCTCCTGCCTCAGGAAGCCCCACAAATTAACATGCTGCTGGATATGTCTGGACAAGCCCTCCACGAGACAGCTTTGTGGCTGGTAAGAAATATGGCATATGCCTTTTCCATGGAAAGGAAGCGCTCTTTAAGAAATTTACAAACATTGCTATAGACTCAGAAAGCAGTTTAGGGTTTCAAATGAAAGAAAAAGCTGCAGGCAGTGAAACAGCATGGATCTCACCTCACATATGTACTCTAAACTCTTAAAGGTGGGATTTTTAATAACCTTTGTAACTGTTCATAATAAAATCAATTGGCAGGTTTTACCCTAGATACGTTGAGACAGAAACAAGGTAGCACTAAGTAGTAGTGATAACATCATAAAACAAAAAGAAATCTTTCTGGAATGGCCCTCTGTGCAATCCCTGGATTATCACACATTCCTGAAAATGTCTGTGGTAATTTGCTATGACTATGAGGAATTGTGTTCCCATTTACTGCATGTTTCAGCAATGGCAACAACTCACATCCTGTATTTTGTGTATTCGTTATCTCCTGCCTTGTAGATTACAAATAAAACTCCAAGGTGCTGTGTTGTACTTACTTTTCACTGCAAGATCCTCTGTTTGGATTTAACAAATTAGCTTCTCAGAGATTTGCTCATCTGAACAACAGCTGTTTGCCATATGGTTCAAAACTGCATTTGGCAAATGGAATCATTTCCTCATGCCCATCTGATTTTCATGTACAGTCATATATTTGAATGCTTAAGAGAGGAGTTTGCTGGTCTGCTGAGGGTGGTTCAGCTGACAAGTGTCTATTTTGAATCCCAGTTTTCTTTTGCCTTTTTTTTTTTTTTTTTTCCCCAGAAGGTTCTTCTCCTGCAGAAAACTTAAAACAAAACAAAACTAAAAGCCCTAAACCCAAAACTTAATAAAGTAATCTGAGGAAAATGAAAGGCAGTGGAAAAGTGAGGGAGAAATATTTTTTAATCTTAAGAAAATAAGCCAAATAAAATATTCTGTGTGAAATTCTGACTCCAAGAAAGTAAGAAATACTGTATTTATTGTATCTTCTAAATATTTGATTATTAACAAATCAATAATTTAATTAAAGCATAAATTTCGCTGATGACTGCCAGTTGTAATATTAGTGCAAGAAGCATTAATAGTTGTAATACTTAACAATGTTGACAAGGAAGTTACCAATTTACCTAATTATGGTTTAAGTCTATTAAACAGGATTATGCAAATATAAAGAAATGGGTTTCTCTGCATGGGTTATAAACCTATGAGCGCATAATTTTTCTTAGTTATAGACTTCTAGCACTGTTCATGCAAAGCTGTCACAGCAGATTTCATGCTTTTAATGAATGAACAGAGCCTCACAACACCTTCTGGATATTATGGGTAAGAATTGTTGCAACCAGTAACTAAAGCGAGTGAGATAAAGAAATTTATTCATGGACATAATGCATATCCAGATTTACATATTATGTTCACATGTTCCCATATGGATTTCTACACTAACAACACAAATCACAGAACATCAGAAAGATAATAAATACATAAAAATTAGGTAATGTATAATGGTGGATTCATTTATAACATTGATATGCTGTCCTCATGACCAGAACATTGGTTTCATTGACCTCTTGAGCTCTTGACTCATGAGTTATCTAATCAGAACCATAGCTACACAGGAAATTACTTTTTATTATCATAAGAATTTCATTATTTTTTTCTACTTTTCTAGGTTTTTCCTGTCTTTGATGAAATGTCAAAATCTGATATTTTGGGGAACTAATATTAAAATAATATTGAATTGAAGCAATTAAAATGGTTCATTCTATTGTAATTCTATTTTGTAGTTCTTTCTGTTACACATTAATTCTGATTTTAATTTAAAATATCTAGAAATTTCTTAGAAGTGGAAAATGTAATTTTAAATTCTGATATCTGTCAAAAAGTTCAGACTGTTTTGTAATTTCAGAGCTCCTTAAAAATAAAGAGGCTTGTAAAATGTACCTTTTCTTCAGTTTTGATTTTGATTTCATTTTGATTTTAAAATATCTGACCTGCAACTTCCCAGTCAGCTTTAATTAATGTTCAGTATTCTGAAAGCAGTTTCATATAACTTCTATATACACTATGTATATTAGCAATAGAGATAATTTCTTTAATGGTCATGTTCTGGAAGTTTAATGCATTCAGAATAAAATTCTGAATCATGTAAATGTTTCAAATATCATAATAGATTTTATCATTCTCTTTTTGGAGCTCCATTCACCTCTGTTGTCATCAGTTGTGATAAATTCAACAAGGAATGTAAAAGGAAAGGACTGTAGGGGTTTTTAAAACTAGGAAACTGTCCCCTAAAAGGAATCTATAACCCAGAGCAGGATGCCTGAGCTACTTTTAGACAAATTTAAAAAGTTGCATCATATACCAAGTTGCCCATATTCCCTTAGCTACCTTTGATCACATTGGTACTTTCACATAACAGAGTAGGACAAGCCAGAGGTACTGCCTTTGGCTCCTGGAGAAATATTAGCATGCTAACATGGTGCTGTGCCTAACAGTTTTAACTTAATCTCAGAAAGTGTAATTAGCTCAAATCCAACACTGGAATGCTGTGCCTCACATATTTCTAGTTCTAGAAACAGATAGGTACAATCTTGGAAATATCTTTGCATATGTCAATAAAGATATATTGAACCTGGATTCTAAACGAAGAAGCAAAGTGGAAAAGCTTAAATATGGGGATTACTCCATGTCTTTCTCCAGAGTTAAATTCTTGATTCATAGTTTCTTTTCAGTGTAAGGGAATTAGAACCCTTAGGTGAAACAACAGACATTTAAAACAAATATTGAAATACTGCAGCTAGAGTCCTGATTTTCTTTTGCTGTGATGTACGTAGAAGAACACTCAGAAAATGTGAGTTAACAGCTCATTGTCCCTCAAAATTGTTACTGACAGTTTAAGACTTAAGAAATCTTCATTTCAGCTTCTGAGTTGCAAGCTGGACTCAAGCCTGAGTGCTGTACCGAGGCATTGTGTTATCTGTCTTTCAAACCAAAATCTGAAGTCCACAGTAAATTTTCCACAAATTCGTGAGGATTCTGTATTACATCATAAACATATGAACATGGCAGTTTCATGTGAGTCCACTGTTATCAGGATGGCTGTCTAATTCATTAGAACACTTCTGGTGCACTAGAACAACATAGTTTCTGCCCTTTGCCTACTTTCTGTCTCATTGGATGTATTTCCTTAATTCTTAGCATGTTTTTTCCTATTCTCCTCATCTGTTAATTTCATTATCTTCTGGCAATCAAAATCAATGAGTATATTTCTGCTAAAAGGACTTATGTTAAAGACACTCAGAAAGGTAAGCATCTGGCCGAGAGGAAGTAAATGCTTTCAGGATACTCTGAGAGCAACCTGAAAGTTGCCCTGAAAGTTTATTCTATCCATTTAGATTAATTATGCCCCAAAATGACTATTTATTTCTAACAGTGCTACAATGAAAGCTAAGTGATTACCTCAGACATAGTTGCCAAAACCATAGATATCTAGCATTAGATTAAATGAATACCACTCAAAATTAACAACTAGGTAGAAGTGAGAGGCCCACCTAAACATTTCCATTGGAAAAAGACCCTTTAGTGTGGAATCATTATATAGTTTATTAAGTTTGTTTGTGAGCAGTCAATATAGGTATACCATGTTACACTACAAAATAGCCTGCATGCTTTTTGGAGTCCACCACTGATCTCACTGCCTCCAGCCCAGCTGGTTGCTGTGGGATGTGGCAGGTAGCTGAAGGCAGGACAGGGACAAAGATCCATATTCTCAGGAGGACGCATGTGCATCCAGGAAGCTGGGCTTCCTTTGGTAAGGCTGGAGGACTACAAGACAGAAATGTGTAGGAAATACAGGCTATAACATTGCAGAAATACAGTGTGACTAAGCAGAAATATAAGTTTTCCCATCAATTTATGATGGAATCACAGGTGTCAATGAGCTGCCTCCCTTTTTGTAATATTTTTACAGAATTCCTGGACTCAAGATTATGTCTGAAAGTTTTGTTATGTTTCTTGTTTTCACTCTTTTACCCTGGTGTGTACATAAAAATGCCTTTTAAAATGGATTTGTGGGTAGGCAACCTTCCATTCCAAACACAAATGCTATATCTGCATTTTTTTATTTAGACATGCTAAGTGGAACACTTTTTTACAACCTATTGTAACTATACTTTGTTCTCTCTGATTTATTAAATTTGACCATGATACAGTAACTCTTTAATATAGAACATTTATGCTCTATTACCTAGTTATAAAAAAAATGAATAAACAAACAAACTGCTTTATCCCTTTGCTGCAGTTGCTGTTCCACAGCCTTCTTGTCTGCAGAGATTTTACCTACAAAGAATGTTGTGTCATTGTTCCATTGTTCATCAAGTAAGTTTTGGCTTAAACAGTGTGATGCACTTCTGAAAAATGTTTTTCCTTCCTGTTGCAGTTGTGACATGTTTGATTGAATACTCATTTCACAATGGTTGCTAATTCACTGGAATTCACTGGTCATCTGGCCAGATGACCTATGATTTTCAGTTTGAATGTGTATTTTTCTGTTCTAACGTTCTCTTCTTTGAATTACATCACGATATCTAGCTGTTCACTCAGACTTGATTTTACAAGGCTGAGATTTGTATTTAATCAATGTTGTTGTGCTTTGGTTCAGGATAAAATTTAATGGGGTTTCCACTACACTCTGTAAGCTTTTGATCAAGTTATTTTGGAGTCAAAGTCCTCTGAAGTACCTTCTCCATTTCATAAAAATAGTCCCATATGCCTGGACCCAAGAAAGTTCTTCTGAATATATGTCTAAAACATGAGTAGTCCCATAGATATAAATGGGACATAGCCAAGGATTTAAATTTGTGAACATGTTTTATTACCTCTTTAAATGTGTCACACAGAACAACTAGTTTATATTATCAATGATGAAGAATGAAGTTTAGGGAAAACATAAACTTCATTTGTATTATATGTTTTCTAAAACACATTCATGAGAATTGGGATGCCAGGCAGACTTTTACATGCTTTTCTGAATCTAAGCTTCTATGTGAAAGAGAGAATGGCTATAAGCAAAATTTAGAAAACTTTGGCGTTACAACTACTGCTTTTTGGCCTGCAGGAAGCTACAGAGTTTATACAGCATCACAAACCACGGGGACATATTCTTGATGTGTCCCTCTGTAATGCCTGCTCCCAGCTGTAACACCTTCAGATGTGATCTCTGTGATCAGTAAAAAAGTGCGTCTCCACTGTTAACCTCCATCTTTAACTTCTGTGTAACAGGAGATCCTTGGAAATAAAGATTTAATAGGCTGCTGTTTATTGTGCCAGCACTTTATCTGTACTAGATGGATACACTGATGTAAGTGATAGAATAATTCAAGCTGTTTGTTATTATTCCTTTTACCTCCTTAAAAAGTTTCTTTGTAAATCTATTGCACTTTGAAGAACATTTTCTCTGGTTCTATTGTAACTTCATATTTCAGCAGTCATTCAGCAAAGTCAGGAAAGAAGACAATTAACAGGTTGATAGCATATTTTGATATGCCACTTAAAATGCCTAGTAGCTGGAGTTGTAGTTGCTAATTTTTGCCCCCAGATTCATGATACTTTGTAAACTTTTCTTCTAGGGTCTGTTTTGTAGGCCAAAACTTAATTAATAAATCTTAGCCTATAAAACTGTATTTTTAAACTGACAATAAACAGGAAGACTTCTGCAATTGTGTGGGGTTTTAATTAAACTTTTAGAAGAGAGAAAGAGAAAAACAGAAAGAAAGAAAAACAGAAAGGCAGAGAGAAAGTTAATTGGAGAGGCTGATGGAGAGAAAATGAGGAAAAGAGGGAAAGACATAGAAATAGAAAGAGAGAAAGAGAGGAAAAATAAAGAGAGGGAGAGGAAGGGAGAAAAAAGAAAGAATGAGAAAAAAGAGAAAGAATGAGAAAAAGAAAGTGAGAGAGAGAGAAAATGAAATCAAAGCTTAAATTTCATATACTCTGTCAGCTACTGGCAATGAGGCATATAAGTGGTTTACCAGAGTAATTAGTGCTCAAAGTTTTTTTTTAAAATGTGACATACAGCATTCAAAATTTTGGTTAATTATGCCTCCCGTTAAAAATTGGAAGATTATTTCCAGATACAGAGTCAGCTTTCTAAACCAGCCCTTTCAATGGGACTATATCAAACTTCCTTGTCATAAAATACAGATTAATTGTAGATAGTGTGCTTCCTATTTTAATCCTGGGAAACAAATACCAGATTTTATTTTTTTTCTCCTGGAGAAACTATAAGAAAAGTAGTTTAAATGTTGTTCATCTCAAGCTGAGCGACATAGCCCTCTATTTCCTGTGGGTCCTCAATGCACATTCTCAGTGGTTTATTTGAAGTGCTTCCATAACTGAAGGACATGTGCATAAAATAATCTTAGGCAAAAATAAAGACAGTTTGTTGCCATTGGTCTTTAATATATGAATTGAAACCACATTGTTTTATCTACTGGGAATAAATGAAGAAATACATTGGAATGGTAAAAAACAGCTCATCAGATATGTGGCATGTGAGTTTACATATTTTCAGAATTTATGGTTTTATTTTCTTATTAAAAATTGTTTATTCAAGTGTTTACATAAAAATCAAGTAAAGGACAGAGGGGTTCTTGGGTTTTGGTTTGTTTTGTTGGGTTTATTTTCTTCTTAAGGAAAGGTAATAAAATTTTAACACTTAACTTTTATTGTTCCATAGTATATGAAAAAGCTATTATTTTTCAGGGTTTTATATGTGAAACATTTTGTACTAGAAGTTAAAAACAACTCACAAAAGTGTATATTTGAAAATTCCTTGTCCATCTGATTTATCCCATATTTTTGTTTGGCTGTTTACATCAGAACCCTAGTAAGCTGCATAAAGAGAGAAAAATTCATAAATCGCTGTGAAGATAATTAATTTCATAGCACCAAAAATTGGATGACCATCAAATGTTGGCAGGTTGGAAAACATTCTAAGGAAGTATTACTGCAAAATTGTTCTGTTTTTATACTTTTCCCTAGACAACCTTCATTGATTACTGTCAGATAAAATTTCTTGTCTGTGTGGACTTGTCCTTCAACCTAATCTGTAGATTCTTAAATTAAAAACCAGTGTTACTGACACGGGGAGTTAAATATACAATAAGTATTAATCTGTATATCTCTATTTTAAGAAAGATTTCAAAAAACCTTGCAGTAATAATGCAAAGTCAGAAATAATGTGTTTCTGTTTAGGATAGACCACAACTGCTATTCAGCAGAAAAAACCCAACACTTTTCCATAAAGCTTTTTCTATGCCACTATTGTAAATGCGTTTCTTTCTTTATGTCTATTCATATCAATCTGATTTTATTAAGAAGATACTTTTATTTAATAATCTGAAAAAAAATATTGAAATAGGCCATCATACCGTCTTGTTTAGCAGTAGCGTTCCAAATTCAAAAGCTTATTCTTTAATTTATGTTTAATTTTGGACGTGAAGAATGGGATCAAAACTTTAGAAAAGTTGAGCAAAGCTGATGCATGTGAACAAGCAGACAGCTTTAGAATTGTAACTTCAGCCCATAGACATCTAAATTCTGTTTCAATCTTATTTTGCTGCAGAAGTTGGTAGCAAAATCCTCAGCAGAAGAATATGCTAAGGCAAGACTCTCTGTCACCGTTTAATGTGCAGTGAATCCTAGTCATCCATGCTCAGATTTCACTTATAAGAAAAAGCTTGGCAACAATTAATCTTTATGAATAGTGGGGATTAGGTACTTCATAAAAATAGATGTCATAGTGTTGAGGTACAGAATACTAAAAATAGCATAGAAAAAAACTGTGTATGTTTTATTGGCATAGCATATGTAGAGCTATCACACTGTTATCAGTACCTGCAAAACCTGTGGTAAGATCTTTAAGGGACAAAACTGTACTGAAAAAGGTTTCTCTTTATTATATAAAGAAATGGGAACAGCAGAGAAGTTTAACAGTTTGACCTAGTCTTCCTTTGAGAGTTCCTGTCCTGATTCTGCAGCCACATGTCCCTTTTCCCTACTTGACTATTTTCCAGTAGCTGCATTACAAAGCTCATATGCCAAACAAGGAGACTTTGATTCAAATAAAGTATCCAAAGCTTGTTCTTGAAAAGAAGTCAAGCTGAGATTCCTCCTCTGATAACATCTTTTCTGATGTGTTGGCAAGCTTTCTGTCTCTGGGGTTACAAACCTTAAACCAGGAAAGATCAGTGCTTTATGGCCATGTATTGTGAGTTCTTTTTTGTTGTTTGTGTTTTCTCTGAGCTGCTATTAATATGTCCTCATATCTGAGAGATTGCTAGGAAACTGATGAATCCCTGTATAGATTTCTTTCTAAAATCTTTAACAGCACCCTAGGCAGAAATTCTCCCTTTGATATGAAATCCTAGAGAATTTACTCTTGACAAGCAAGTTCTGGAAGTCTTCATTCTCTGGAATTCAAAGGACTAATGCTTTTGTCTCTGGATTTTTGAATTGCTGAAGTTATTCCATAATGTATAATTCACAGTCAAAGACTAGCATAATTTTATTCTTTGCTACTCTAAACATATTGAAAATACATTTTAAAATGTCTACCACTCTGAGAGATATTAATAATTTTTTATAACAGTATCTCATTTTTCTAAACGTCTGTACCTTAATTTTTTGTAGCTGGTCTTTCAGCATCAGTTTTGGTAGGGTCTTCTCAGCGTATCTCTTAACAATGTTTCTTTTACAGAAGTATCATATTGGAAGATAAGGACCCTTTGCTGTCTGCCAACTGTTTACCTCCTCTAGAAGTAAAATACATACTACAGAGAACCTGTTTTAAATTTTTCCCAACTTAAAAGCACACATTTAAGTTGAAAAAACAATACATGGGCTTACATTAACATCTCTGCATTGTTTTGTCAAAATTTTCCTGGAAATCATTTTTGTTCATTTATTTATTTGTTTGGATTTTCTTTTATATGTTAATTTTTTTCAGATTAAGAAACAAAAAAAAAGTCCTGATTTTAAATCCTTCAAAAGTTTATTTTTAAAATAAGAGCAATTACTGAAAATTTCTCTGGGAAATCCAAAAATTGTTCTCCAGTTTGTGATTTAATACATAAAAATATCTTTGAAAAACTACCCTCAGTTTTATGATTTATTCAGTTAAATGAAAAAATATTCAGTCAGGTATGTTCAGTGGTTTTACTTGAGTACACTCTTGGTTTTCACTGACTAAAATGCAGAGGGAAGGGTGAATTATCTGTAGATACCAAAGTTTCAGAGTAAGCATTGTGAAAATTATTGTCAAAATCACATATATACACATTAGCTCAGACACGAAAATCATAAAACTGCTTTAAATAGCAGGTGATTTTAAAATCAATGTGATTCGGAGATTTCCTTAGTGGTTGAATAGTTTGGGCTGATATTTTCAAACTGTTCAACAATAGAAAAGATGAAATGCCCTTACATGTATATACACATGTAGATTTCCTTGATCATGATTAAGCTTTGTAGTTTACCTAAATATGCAAAGAAATGAAGGCTTTCTGAATCAAAAAAGAACAGCTGGAAAGAAGGAGATCTGAAGACTGGAGAGTAACTACAGATGAATTTAGCCAAACCTTTGATTCTAAGACTACTTTGTCCTAGGGAATGTATCTTCTAATAAGCATAAAAAAATATTTCTTTATTTTCTAAAAATGAAACACTTATGGAGAAGCCCAAATGGATACCCATTTGAATGGTTAAATAATATAGAGAGTAACTATCCTCAGAGAAGTAACTCAGTAACTATGGTATGTAAATTACGGGCTTCTGGGGTTGTTGCTTCATATCAAATGTATTCAGCTTCTGTTTGTTTTTCCAGTGGCCAGTACCACAACTTGATTTTAGTAGACTGAGGTCAATGAGAGGTTCATTTTTTCTTAACATTCTTGCACCAGAAAAAATCTATTGTAAAGGTTTTATAGATCAAATTACACCCTGAATAATACAGGGAAAGTACATTTGAATCTATTTAACAGTACTACCAATGAGTTTATCCTTTCTAGACTCCTGGTGATGCAGAGACTAATAGAAGAGGAAGCAAACAAACAAATTTAAACAAAGTTTAACATCCTTAGTCACTATACTTAAACTCTGAATACGTACAAGGAACAACTCTTCTAAGCAGAGTGAGGAATTTTTTTGTGTTCCTAAAAGCATAGCCACAATGCACCACATTCCCCAAAACTTTAAAAGGATATTACTGGGAATTTTTATTAAAATAGCCATTCTGCATGCACATTTGTTTGCAAAATTTATCTCCTTGTAGATAAAGTTTTTAGGTGTGGAAATATCTAAATTTTGATGTGATAAAACTTGATCAGATATTTCCTACTAATAGCAAGGTGTTCTATATAGGTTCTTGCATTTTTCTTTTATTAATTTTTTTCCAAAAATATTGAAAATAGTCATTTCCAAACTGATCTTGAAGGGCTGTATTATCATCAGCTGCTATTGGGCACCATGCCTTATATGGTTTAAATGGCTTTCATACTAGAAATTAAAAATTGTTTTGTTATTCATCTTAATTATTCTTTGTTAGCATGTAATATATATGTAAAAAGCAGTTACAATATGTCTTACACAGGAAAACCATAAAGGATTTATGTTATTATTGTCTGCAAGGCTGAATGCTGGATTACCTGACTAGGGTTTAGGACCTGAGCGCCTGGGAGTCTGGGTGTGGGGAGAGTTGTGAATTATGTATGTTTGAATATTATGAATATATGTGAATTAAGACAGGTGGAACCAAGCATAACCAAGTCACTTTGGAGCTCATGTTCCTTCTTAACCTCAGCAGCTTCAAAACCATATTTTTAAGTCCCCAGGAGCATGCACCTGTGTATAAAATGATAATCCAGACTGTTTTGTATTTTCCATATGCCCTGAATTATTTTGCATGTTTGTGCCATGAAATGCTCAATCAAGGTGTGAAGCTGCTTGCACAAGTCTGTTTTGGGGTAAAGGAAAGGGCAACCATATAGTTTCAAGCCAAATCATACCATACCTTGTGTCTTCAAAGCCGGGCAATAGAGCCTGACTAATTTTTATTTGTAAACTCTGACATGGGCCAAAGGAATAAGAAGCTTTTTAAAACTAGACAGTTTAGGTTATTACATACACATGGAATTTTAACCGTGAATACCATGTTTGCAGAGGTGAGTGCCTCAGGACTGTAAGTTAGTACCTACATTGCAGATGGAAGTGTGGCTCTTGTTTTCATCCTTGGGTTTCCCTGGTGGCTAATCAACAAGAAGCCTCATCTGAGGTGCCACACTCTCCCGCTTCACTTCATGGGGCTCTAAACACTTGACTGGTGTGGTGAATTTGCCCTCTGGGGCTGGCAGTTCAGATCTGCAGCATTTAGTATGATGACATGCAAATTCCTTTTGGCTGAACCTAAAATGGTGGACTCAGGGGAGCTTCTGAGCTTCTGCTTTCAACTAGACATTAATCCCTGTGCTTGGATCTTGTTATCCCCTTCTTCCCTCTCTTCCTTTCAGCCTTCTCACCCTATTTTCCTTTTTCTTTCTGCCTGAAGAAGGCTTGGGGATTAGGCTGGAAGGTGCCACGAGTCCAGCTGGGGCTCTGTCTGCAGTGCCTCAGCAAGTATTGACACCTGGCATGTGATGTAGCTCTGCTTAAACTCTGCCTTTCCCAGCAGTGTTGAATCTCACAGTCCATACCTCAGTCTTTTCCCTTTCTAGTCTCAAGCTCAGTTTACAAAAAAAGACAATAAAAAATTATCCTGCTGGAAATGTGGAGCACAATTACTTGATTTAAACTTCTCAGGCAGCCTGAGACTTTTTTATCAATCAACTCAGCATTGAAGAATAATCACTACATGCACTTGCTTATTTTATTGGGTTTATTATCCAATAGGACCTTAACAGAGTGATATGTATACCAGATAAATCAAGAAGTAAAAAGGTTTATTTTGAACACAAGAGGTGATTCATATAATAGATGCTGGTTCATTTAGAAAAGTTTTTTTTTAAAGCTAATTGTGACTTGGTATTACTCTGTGTGTGTGTGAAGATTCCTGCGAAAACTGTGAATATCTAGCATTTCTGAATAGCAAGTTACATCTGAAAAACAGATCCAGCTGTGGTTATGGTCAGAAAAGGGAATATAAAAATAGCAGTTTCTATGTATTTGGTCATGTCTGCTTACTTTTCCAACCAAAATAAAGTTTTCATACTTTTTTACTCATGTAGGCAGTCCAGAGCAAATACATCTTTGGTAAATTGTGCAGTAACTCTTTTCTTTTTAGAGATCTTCTACAGAAACGTTATGCTAATTTCCTAATGCAGAGCTACACTGATTTGAAAGTCAGGTTATCGGGGCAAGTTTGCATAGCTGCCAAAAAAAATAGAAGGAAAAAGAAAAGATGACCAAAAATCCCTACTCTCAGCTAAGCCCCAAAAACAGAAAAAGAGAAAGAGATTTATAGGTCAGGAAACATGCCCTCAAAAGGTCAGAAAACATAACAGAATATTCTTGCACAAAACCTACAACTTTTGATTATCGTATTTAGATCTTTAGTTTCTCAACATGGAATTCTTTTTGAAAACTTAAGCATGAAATGCAATTTTTGCAGCCTTCCTTCATACTGAAATTCATTTCAAGGTAAAATTTGATAGAACTGAACTAAAATATTATGCTTCAGTTGTAAAATACATGGGGCAAGAAGACACAGAAAAAGGATCATACTACATTTCGCAGTATATGATGCGGGACGAAAGCGCATTTTCCTTTCCCAGATCCAGATGCAAACCTTTGTCTTGACTGCCTACAAATAGAGCATCTGAATATAGCATCTAAAGGATATTTCCCTTTCTAATCGCCCTTCTGTCCCTGGACCCCCACCCATGTGCCCTAGTTTCCACTGATACAGGGATTATGTAAAAGGCAGAGGTATTCTTCAGCAGGTCCCCAAAATTGGACAAATGGAGAACCAGGACTACAGAGTTGCACCTGCCCAGCATAATATATGCAGCCAAAGAAGCTTATGCCCATGACTTGAGCTCTCAAGCAGAACTGCAGATACATCATGAATAATACACAGGACTATGTATTAATAATAGGAATCTATGTAGAAAAATATTTTCTCCATTAGGGAGCACCCTAGTCCTCAAGAGACACAACAGAAACCTTCCTAAAATTCAGGACAAATCTGACTTCAGGCCAAATACTCCCCTCAGGGAAGTCAGCGGCAAAAAAATCTACTTGGCTTTAATGGCGCATGATTTTGTGCTTTATACAAAAAAAGGTCACTGCTCACATCCACGGACAACAAATCAAATATATTTGGTTAACAGAATGTGGCTATTTTGGGCTCTGCATGGTGCTATGATTATTTTGGTGTATATTGTTTATATTTATGTCTATCTTTAAGCACGGGGAGAAAAACAGAAAACAAAACCTAAGTGAGATATCCGTGTTATATCAGTTGCAGTGGACAAGGATCTCACACAAGGTCATTGACCAGTGGAATACATTTTATCTGTTCTCAGGTTGTGCATCTCTAAGGAACTCTTGTAAATTAACTTTTATTCTTGGGAGAAAAACAAGGACAGCAAAAAAAGCCCCTTAGAAATAATTTTCATTCTGCAGATTTCAGAAAGTATTTTTCTTTTTTCTCACATAACTGTGTTTTTCCTGTAATGTCAAATGTTCAAAATATTTTCTTCACAGATTCCCTCTCAACTCCTTTCTGTCCCCTTTCTTTCACTTACCAGGACAGTAATTCCCAAATCAAAATTTTATGTTTTGCTACTGGGCATAAGTTGGGTGGAAAAAAAAATATGTTGGGAATATAGGGAAAAATTGAATAAAAGTTAACAATGAACATTTGTGGCTTGGGAAACAACCCATTTTTAAGAAAAGCTGTTTCACTCAAAGGTGTTTATCAGCAGTATGGATAGTAAGTCTGGTCAAAGGAGTCTGGGCTGGAGAAGGAGACCCGTTTTCTGACTCACATGGCACAGGGCCACATGCAGGTCTCTGGTTTATTTGTGGAAAATGGAGGGATACAGTTTCCTGTGTTGTCACACACTCATGCTGTAGACAGTAGGTGGGTGCATGGGAGAAACGAGCAGTTTGAATTAATGCAGAACTTTTCCTGAAGTGTTTATTTTTGATCACTTGTGTGTCACAAAGGCTGGTCTCATGACTTCAAACAAAAACCAATGCCATTGCTTCCATGAGGTTAAAATGAAGTGCGATAGAAGAATTACAACCACTTTGCCTGTGACAGAAGGAAGGTCAGGCCTCGCTTTGGACTGAAGGTTGTCTCCATGGAGCGACACCAGACAGCTGATACTTGACCTTTAGTTTCCCCAGAGTTGCCACAATTTTGGGGAAGTGGCATTTGTCAGATCGCCAAAGAGGGTGATGGAAAGGCCAGGCTGGTGGCCGGAGGCAGCCATGGGCAGGTTGGAGGAGCAGTGTTTCCTTACTGGGTAATTGGCCTTGCTTTGTCCCTGGCCATTGGGGTGGGGGGGTCCTGCTGAAACGGATATGGATGAGGGTACTGCCTGGGGATGGGGCCGAGGGGCAGGTGGAGAAAGGGCGAGGTTCTGAAGGGAGATATCTGCAGGGCGGGAGAGGTTTGTTCTGGTTGAAGCCAAGAGGGCAAAGAAGGCTGTGGGACCAGGAGGGGCTGGAGGCTCCGGGTGGCTGCACAGCAGCAGACACCAGCTCGGGGGCAAGAGCTGGGGGCCCCGTCCCGTCCCGTCTGCTCCTCCTGAGCCCCTGAGGGACGGAGGGAGGGAGAGAGAGAGGCAGGGGAGAAGGAGGGAGGGAAGGATGGAGGGAGGGATGCAGCGATGAGAGCCCTCTCCCTGGGCTGGCTGCGGGGCGGGAGGGGAGGCAGCTCTTGGGGAGGGGAGGAGGAGAGGAGGCAGAGAGGGGATGTTGTTAAACAGTTTCTTACCGTAAGAGGGAGTTGGGACCCAGATCTTTCCAGTTAATCACACAACAAACTTAGATCATCGCAATAAAAAGCAGCTCGGCTCACTCTGCCTCCTCTAGTGACCGGCTGTGCACAGGGTCCTTCCGAGGAGCCATCGCCCCTTCTCCTCCCCGCCAGCCGCCGGGGGGGCCGCCAGCACCATGCGGGCCACCCAACTCCTGCCAGCCTTGCTGCTCCATCAGCTGCTGCTGCTTCCCACCACCGTCCCTGGGGCAGGTTAGTTCTTCTACCACTTCGCTAGTGACCCCCCTCAACCTCACAGCTGCATCATTTTCCCTCGCCGTGGCGAGGGTGGGTGCTCGGGGCGCTGCACCGGGCGCACTCCCCGCAGGTGGGGCAGGCGGGGAGACCCGGCCAGCTCCTGCCGGCCCGCCGGTGCCCGGCCGGGGGCTGAGGTGCGCCGGTGCCCGCCCAGCGCCTCCGACGCCCGGGGAGGGCTGCGGAGCGGTGCGGAGCGGCGCGGAACGGAGGGGCGGAACGAACGGGACAAGCCGCGCTGTGCCTGCGGCAGCGGGTCCCCGCGGGTCGGCACGGCACGGCACGGCACGGCACGGCACGGCACGGCACGGCACGGCACCTTGGTGCTTGGGGAGGGGTTCGCTCCTCCCCGGGAGAAGGGGACCTCGGGGCTCGCCCGGGACGGGCAGCCCTGGAGACACTGCGAGCGGGAGAAGGAGATCTCATCCGTGCCCATAGGTGCCCCCGGCCGTTATCCGGACACGAACACCTACGCTTAATTTCCAAGTGGTAGAATAAATGTCAAATAACAGAAGTTGACAAGGAATACCCAGAACACAGGCTAGGACGCTGCTGAAAGGGAACGTCCTTGCTGAAGTTCAGCAGCGTGAACATGCTATTTCCAGACTGAAATACTTGTAATTTCATTAGACGTTCCCGATGAAATCCGGGTGGCGGAGGAGGGGGGGAGGAACAAACAATAAGTAATCAAGTGCTGGAAGCTCTTTAGCTGAATTTCTTTCCTGAAGTGTCCCCCTTGGACTGGATATCTGAAGAGCTAGCTCTGTGTTTCTATTGGCCCTCCGGGGAGATGTTTAAGGAAAAAAAAAAAAAAGTTTGCAAAGGTTTCTACAAACCTTTCCTTCCTTCCTTCCGGCAACATTGTTAGGGTCAGACCTTTGCACAAACAGAAACAAAAGACAGCCACGATTCAGGGGAAGGATCTTCCAGGAGCGGGCAGTGCAAGGGCAGGCACATGCAGCCTCTGGGTCCGGGGCAAGGTCTGAGGGCATCAGGCAATGCAGATGGCAAGTGATGTTGATGGCTTCCAAGACATAGCTACATTTTCTAGTTAAAAAATATTTTGAAACAGGATTTCAAAGGAGAATATTTTGTCATCTGAGTGGACAAGTCAAAAAAAGACTGGCAGCATCACGTGCAGTAAAACCTGTCGTTTTTCCTCTACAGTAAGAGTGTGGTTCTGTAGGATGCTGAACATCTCACTAGAGCTTCTGTGCTCAGTCTGCTCAGTGATGATTTTGTTTTCATGGGCATTCTTAGCAGGTGACACAGACGTACAGGCGCTGTGCTACTAGACTTTTCTGAACTCCTGTTCCATGTACACTGCAATTTCCATTTTATGGACATGCGACCTCTTTGAAAAGTGATGACTAGAGCTGGTTAGGAATTTTCTGAGGAAATGGGTTTTTTTACTGGAAAATGCTGATCCATCAAAACTTTTCACAAAAATAATTCCTTTTAAACAGAAACTTTCTTTGGCTTGGTTCCGCTGAGTCAAATGAAAGAGAAATTGCAGAAGACATTCACAATAGCTTGTGGAACCTGTTGTTGAGAAACCGTTGCCTGTGACAGAAACTTATCAATTTATGGGCTAGTTTGAAAAAAAGTAGAGTAAATACACCCCCCAACTTTATTCCATGGGCCAAAGATTCAGAAACTGATCTATAGCCAGGTTCATAAAAAGCTAGGTCATGCTTACTCTCTTGATAGGATGTGTTTCTTGAATGAGGGAAAGTCCTTGACTGTAGGCTTTTAGTGCTGGTCTGTAGTTTACCAAGCTCAATGAATACTTAATCTATCTAATATTCCAACAGGGGAGATTGAAAGAGAGCCTCAGTACTGCCAGGATCAGTAGGCTGATGAATAGGGTTGTGCCCTAACCAATGGGCTCTCCAGTTTAGAGTGGATGGTTCATCTTGATGTGGACGAAAATTAGATTTCCAAAACTTCAGAATTTTTCACAGAGTAGAACTTGTTTTCTGGCCAACTTCTATAGTGACAGCTTCTTGGCAACCCTCCCTTTCTTAACTTTCCTGCCCCACCCACCTTAATATTAATCAATCCTATTGTTTGCTTATGGGCAAGAAAGATGACTCTTACCACATGCTGACATTATACTTACCTTGTTTCTTAAAACTATATGATTTTCAGCAAAAGTGTCTGGGTTTTTACAGTGTAGGCAAGGGAAAGCTGTGCCATTTCCTTCTGAAAGCACATTGATTTCTTTCTAAACATAAATGGTATCTTTGTACAGGACATTGAGTTCTTTTTTATTGGGTTCATTTTAAGAAAGATTAGTATTTGCCTACATATTTATTATTTTTATATATGAAAAATAAGCTAAATGATTAAAATAATTTCAAAACGGGAAAAAAAGAATTATTTTGCTAATGCATGTCCATATTTTTTCTATTACTGTTCTGTCAAAGCTGATTTTAAATGTACCTAATGATGAATGTTATTTCTTCTGTGAATGGATCTTTTAGGTTTGGAATCCCATGCCCTAGATTCTGTGCGAAGACAATATCCTGTGTTACTGAGCTTGCTAACACATTTGGGTTATCTTAATGGGTAAAGAAAAAGGAGGGTGAAGAAAACACCAAGAAATTTTAAAGTTAGCAAGCTGTCCACACTATCAATTTCTGATTTTCTTTTTAACATATAAAAGATAAGACAGTGATTGGTGCAAGATAAATGTGCAAGGTTCCTATAGACTACTTGCCTAGTCATTATCAGTATCCTCTAAGTCTCTGTCACTTGCATTAAGAAATTAGTCTGTAGCTAATAACTTTATCAGGGAGTTTTCTTCCATGTCCAGACATTCTTATTATTCAGTATTCTCAGACAGTATCTCTTTAATAATGTTAATCTAGTGAAACTAAAAATGACTTTTTAATCAAAGCAAAAAATAGATTCGTTTATTGTGAGAGAGTGAATGTTAAAGATTTATTTAAATTTAAGAGATATTATTCTGTGAAAAGACTGTCAGCCAAGTGTATTTATTCAAATTTCTCAGCACTTTCTGTAGCTGGGATGATCTGAAGCAGTTCCTAATGAAGATGTGGGAGTTGCACTTAGTTCCTATAAATAACTATTGCGTAAAAAAAATAAAATAAAATCCCATAGCCATAATCAATGTATGAATGTTGTGTATTCCTGTGGTCTGCATAGCTAAGTATATTTTAAAAATTTAATGTGATTTATACTTCCCCATCCCAGCTGTAGATAATCATTATACTATATACTGTCAACAAAGCGAAATGATACTCTGCCAGTTGGAAGACTGTATTCCTTCTGTTTAATGGAATCCTTTTGGTCCTCAGTGCCAGGGGCTGCTTGTTTTGCTCTCACATGTAGTACAGCACTTACCCTGCTTAACAGATTTTCTGTTTCTATTAATGCCATTTTCATAAGCAACATAGCAGGAGAACGTAGAGTTGAAAGACATGAGATTAAAATGTTGCATAAAACTCTGGAAAATTGTGCACTGAAGTCAAGGAAAGGAAAGCCTCTTATTGGAGGAGCTCATCTGTCATTATTGTAATACTTCAACCGAAGCGAGGGTTAGAAGGGAAATGTGCAGTCTTCCTCAGAGAGTGTAATATCTCCCCTTTGGATCTTTAGGCTGAACATTAGTTTGCCACTTAAGCATTGCGAACTTTTCCAAGGAGATTTGAAAGCAGGATAACTGGGCCTCTTGATGGGTAAAAATTGATGTGGAGAGGAAAGGGTTGCCCTGAACATTTTGCAATTACTTGTACTGGATGAGCATTGGAATTTCACTTTCTCCCCATCAGTGTTGAGGTGGGGTTGAAGGACAGAGGCTAGAAGGCAGCATGGAGGTGAGAAAAGATGGATCATAGACATGAGAAAGGATTGATCTCCACACTTGCTTGGGAGGCATGAATAGTAGGAGAATTAGCATGATGTGAACAAAGATGGTACCTTGCAGTGGGGAAGTATGGCAGCTACAAAGAAATGGGAAGGGGTGAGGACATCCTCGCTGTTATTCCATCATTTCTCTGTAGGTTTTTGTGGCAGTGCCCTTAGAGGATGGTATAGAGCTGTTCCTGAACATGGTTAGTACCTACACGTAAAGCAGCGCTGTGGCAAAGCAGAGGTGGGAACATACTGCAGACTAGTCAAATGTATTGGCAAAATCTAGCTGCAGGAGTTCTCAACGGCTTGTGGGCCTCCACCCATGTGCTGCCTGATGAGCTCTCCATGGCTGGCAGTCCTCAGTGCTGCTGGCCCAGCTGGGAACCGGCTGCTCCCTCCGTCTCCCCTGAGGTCCAGGTCTTCCTACAACTCCCAGCCTTTGGCCAGTAGCACTATTTTTATGTATACAACATGCAGCAAGACTCTCATCACTCCTTACAGGGGCCATTTTGCTGCCCTCAGCAGTCTGTCACTCTGTTTTGCCCAAATCCCTGCCCTGTTTGCCTGTGGTTTTCTCTTTATCTCACACTCCATGCCCGGACATCCTCAGTGGTGTCTGAGACCCTGACGCAAAAGAAGCGCACAACGTGCTGGGTGCCTCGGAGGAGACACCAAATGCTTGTAAAGATTGTGGAATGCAATGTGAAATGGTGGGGATTTAATTCTTGTGCAAAAAGCACAAGAAGACAAATCTTACAAGGGAAAATCCTCTCAGTAATTTAGCCAGAGGTTAGATACAGCAAGTCAGAGTACAAACTGCAGAACATTTGTTTCTGCCAATGGGTCCCAGCATCCTGCTGAGCAGATAACCTTTTCTTGGAAGAAAAAGAGCTGTTCTTTTGCATCTACCATCCAATTTTAGAATATACTATCAGTTGTTAGCATTATCATTAGCTTCTTGAGCTTTCGCGCTGACTATAGGAGAGTATTACAAAGGCAGGACTTAGAATAAACATGAAGCTGGGTTCCAAGTAACATGGCAATCTTTGCAGCTGTTAATAAGGGGTATGCGTGTATGGGGGTGTGTGTGAGTGTTAATATGCAATGTAAAGCCAAAAAGAAATATCTTTTTGCATTTCCTGAATCTGCTCAACAACTAGACTGAAAGCCAATGTAAAAATAAGGAAAAAATTATCTCTGTATTATATATCTATATTTAAAACTACTTTCTAAAAATTGTAGATTTTTTTCCTCATGGCTCTTTTGCCAAGAAAATCAATTTCAGAAGTTAAAATAATCACATCATCCTCAGGATACCTTTCTGAGAAACTATTTAATTGTGACAAACTAGAGATGCCTCCTTGGACAGCTGGTTTTATTTTGGTGACTTTCCATCTATACAGCTGACTGCAGTTTTTATGAGTATGGTTGGTAAACTTCTTTCATGCCAAATTATTGTCTTACATAAATAACCGCATTAAACTTAATCTGGCATCTAAGACTATTCAATCTGCAAAGTTTTCTTCTTGGGCACATTTCAGAATTGTTTCAGTTTCTCATTATGTTGGTCTTTCTTCCTTTCTTTTCTTTTCTTTTTTTTTCTTTTTTTTTTTTTTTTTCCAAATGAGAAGTCATTTGGAAAAGGTGTTCACTTTTTTGCATTCTAGCCAGCAATCTGGACATTTCTGATACTGAAACAGGCATAAGGAGAAGTCAAAGTAAATGAAAGTAAGTTAAAAGTAAGTTAAAAGTGCTGAGCATTAATTCTTTTTCTCAAAGTGACTCTGTTAGAACTTGCGTTAAGAGAGAAAATTGCCATGAATGTATTTGTTTAAAAAGTGCTTCCTAACTATTCTCATAGATAAAAATACTTTCATAACCCTATTAATTATTTTAGTATCAACATTCACCTTTAACATCTTTTCTTTTATTACTGTGACCATTCTGTTAACTTAAGCATGTGGTGTCTGAAACCATTTAGTAACATCTACTTTTACCATCTGGTCAAGTTTTGGTTTTATTTTTTTCTTAATGAAGCCAGTATATTTATGGTGTCATACTGGGGCTTGCACCAATATGCAATTTACCCTTGATGTTTTATATCCTTTGAATAGAATTGTCTTGGAAATACATTACTGAATTTAATTAAAAGTATCCCTTGGACCATGTTTTATAGACAAGTTAAACACCTCACTCCATTTATACACTGTTTTTCAACCCAAGTATGCTGAGAACTGTTACTTTATTTCAAACCCTACTCATTGATTTTGCTTCTTACACAAGCTTTGCCAAATGCAATTTTATGCATATAATTAAACATACTTTATTTTTTATTTTCATATTATATTGTCACTATACTGAGATAAGCATTCAGCTTTGATATCTCTTCTGAAAAGTGTTGTCTGACACTATGATAATCCATGGTTTTGCAGATTTTTTGCTTTGTACATTTTATTGACATCTAACATTTGCTTGTTTCTTTTTTTTCCATTTACATACATACTTGTAAATACATTTGCTTGGGTGTTACCATGCGATTTTTGTAGAGCATGTTATTCCCTGATAAAATGTCTGCTACGTTTCTTGTGTTGAACTGTGATTTTCTACATTTATTTCAGATGTGTTTAAGGTTGTTTTGTTTTGTTTTGTTTTTTTTCTTGAAGATCTTTCATATGATGGTAGATTTCTGATTTCCTACCCCCTCCCCACAGAGTTTTAAATCACATGAAATTCAGCTTGCTCTTTTTTTTTTTTTTTTTATTTTTTTCTAACTCACTGGGGAAATCCAGTTTATTTTGGCTTGCAGTGATGATTGTTTGCAAAATTAAGTTAATAGCTAATCTCATTTTGACATTCTGACCTGGTTATCAATTATAACACAAATAATTCAATCTCTAATTAGTCCATCTGTTAACTGCTCAAGGTCAAGTGACTTAATTTCATTACAAACATGACACAAAATATTAAACAGAGATCTACAATGCTAATTGATACTAAAGAAAGGGACTATGTTTCTTTTATATTTCTGAAATAATTGTGTCACTTCAGATGACCATTTTTCTTCACTGGAATATATTTTGAATTTTCAGTTTCCCTGAGCTTCCTACACAGTGTGTGGACAATTTCTTTTAAAATTTTTCTCCCCAGTGCCATCTTATTTTGTATTTCATTGCTCTGTTTGGAAGGACTGTGGTTGATTCCTGCAGTTCTTTGACAGCATGTACCAGCCTAAGGAATTTAGGTATCTTTTTTTTTTTTTTTCTTGAAGATTTAGTTTATCTCTGATATCTGACAAACATAATGAACTGTGGTGCTGTTATGTGACTGTATTTTTTCCAAAACTGAAAATTATAAAAGGTCTTTTTTCCATCCAGTGTATAAAGACCTGTATCCAACTTAGTTATATCTGTAACTATGATAATACAAAAAAAAAAAATGTTCATTACCCCACACAGTTGAAAGTTTTTCACAACAAAGTAAAAAACTACTTAGTAAGATACTGAAGTTCTGAAAGTGTAAACAAACAGAATAAACAAATAAAACTCTATAGCAAACCATCAAGATTTGATTAAGAATTTTTATTTAAATATAAATCTTTAATTTAAATGTAGTTATCTTTTCATTTGGAAAATTTGGTGTTGAGTTTTAACGTGTTTGTTCTGTATAATAATGTGGGATGCAAAATTAGAAAGAAACAAAAGGAATGAGGCTTCTCACATTATCACAAGACTTCACGATGTGTTTCTTTAAGAAAGCACTATGGCATAGACTAGAGTGAAACTTGGAAACCCTGGAAGCTGACATGCCGAATGCATCATAACTCCTGTTTAATAAAAGCTTTGTAAGAGTCTATGACAAGTCCATAAAAGCAGAGATTTTTCTAGGGGAGACAGCCAGTATGCTCCAGTTGTACTCTGTACGACTACAACTCTGAAGCCTAAATAACATCTATATTAGATAAAGCTGGACTGGCGGCGAAAGGAGAAAGGGATTACAAATGAGGTAGATAAAGTCAGATAATTTCATTGTAAAATTTTGCTGTGAACAATACAAACAGTGTTTTGATCTCATAGTGGAGAAAGATGATCTTTAGGCCTGTTGACCTCCTATATGCCATTTTGATTACCTCAACAATGGTATCATATTGGCTATATTAGTTTTTTACTACTAAACAGTTAATGCAAAACCAAATCCTTTTTGTGATCAAACTAAGACCTAAGGGTCTGAAACTTGACTTGCTTAGGTATTTGAACTCTAAATGACCTGAAATTAGATTATATTATACTGAATTTCTTGACTCTTATATAGCTCAGTATCAGACACTGTTTTCTGCAAGGTGTGATTTTTTAATTGAGGTATAGAACATAATCAGGTAGTTGCAGGACTGAATGGTGTGGTGGTGTGGGAGCCCAAAGTCCTTTTTGGGGTGGGACACAGGACCAGAAGAGAAAAACGAAGCTACTTTGCTGCCATTTTCCCATTAACCCAATGATTAAAAAATATCTGGAGAGAGGAAGAAATCAAAATACAAACATGTTGCTGATTCAAACCTGTTTCATTTGTTAATCAAGAAACTGTCTTAATTTCTATGATATTGAATATTATGACATCCATTACTCTCAGTAGTTGATGTTTTACTGGTCCTATTTTGTATAAATATAAATAAAATTGCTGTTAAGTATGTTCTAGAATGCAAGTACTGCAACCTCCTAGTGAGTTTTCTTACTAAAATGCTGCAGAATGATAATTTTCTTTATCTCTGATTACTGATCTGGCATGGACTGGAACTACTTCAAGGAAAGGTATTGTTGGAAAACTTTTACCCAGATGCTTTATAGTTTGAGCTGTCTCAGTTAATGTTTCATTTCTGAGAAGATTATACAGAAACCTCATATGAAATAGGTAGTAAGGGAACCCAAAGATGAGTTCTTGTAGCTCCAGGTAAATGTCTTTTACTGTGAGGAACTTTTTTTTTTTTTTCAGCAAATATTTAAAAAGAAGTTTATGGAAATGGAAGAGCTCCAGCAGGGAGACTGGAAATTCTAAATGACGTTATGGCGTACTTGTTCAATGCTGCATCCTACTGGAGTAAATGTGGTAGTTCCCATTTCCTTGGACACTGAGCTCTTATTTTTTCTGGTCAGCTAAAGTTGTTATCATGTTAAGAAACAGAAAGAGTCACCATCCTCACGTTTTTGAGCATTTTTTAAAGTCAGCTGAAGAAATATTTTTAGTTAGTGATTGTTTCTGCTGAAGAAAATATGTTGATTCATATTTGACTGGGTTCTTTTGTGTTTGAATCACCTGCTATTTTCAAATTTAAGTGAAATGTCAGACTTCCTTAGTAACATGATATTCAACTACAAGAAACATCAGAGGACCAAATGTCCTGATTAATCAAAATTTAGGAAACTGAAATGAATGGCAATCAAAAATTTGGAACATTAGTTATAGCATATTTTATGATAATTTTTAATGTAGAACATTTCTAGAGCACTATTTGATTTAAGATTTTAATAATAAAAGCACCTATTTGAAGTAAAAAGACTCATTTTTTAATGTATTTTGTTGTTAGAGTTGTAAAAGTAATACTTTTCATTATTTTGATGGTCCTAACAGTCACACCACAAATGCATTTGGCCTTTTGCCTTTTGGATTATAAACAAGTTATAGAACATTGTTGTTTGAAAGCTAAAGTAAATCAGTCTGTTATGAGTTGCTAAATGCAAGATCAAACCCATAATCCTCTTTGGACAACTGCTAGGAAAAGAAGGAAAAAAAAAGCAGAACTGTGAATCATGTTTTTCAGGCAGAACAGAATTTCTTAATTTTTTTAAAATCATATTCTTGCATGCTAGCTCATGAGTTTAAGAAGCTGTTATCATTGGGAATTAAGATAATGACACTTATCAGTAGATGGGAAATGTTAGCATCAGAAACTAAAAGAAAATACTTTGATATTTCTGTACAGATTCTTACCTCCGTTTGAGATAAAAGTCTTGGCTGAGACAACATAGAACCAACAAATATGTCTTGTAAAATAATAGATTGAGAAATTTGCCACAAAATCTTTATAGAAGACTTGTTTTCTGTGGTTGTCCTAAAGAGCAGATGCAAACTTTGGCTGTATCACAGGTACAACAAAAAATAAAGCAGCTTCAATGTAGACACAACAGTTTCCAGTAACAGAGCACTGATACTTAAGTAAAGAGTGTCCTCACAGCATTTCCCTAAACATGATGATACATTTTGGGTGCATGTGCACTGCACAAATGCAAGGCTGAAAATGTTTAAGAGAGCTATGAGTCCCTAACACAGCACCAAAACTATTAACATCTGATCTTTTCATCAAAAGCTTCTTCATATAACGTCGATTTGGAGGTAACTAAATTCTTTTTTCTGAAAATGTTTGTAATTGAAATTAAAACTATGAGCTATTAGGTGCAGGGAAATAGCATAGTTCATTGTCAGCAGCTGAAAAAGAAGGAGTAGGATGGGCTGAAGATTATTTTATAGGAACATTGTAGCAGAAATATTATACTCCTTTGATATTCTTGTTTTTAAAGGTTGAAGCTTGATGAAATCTGATTGGAATGTCTTTGGTGTATTTTTAGGTGTCTTAGGGATAACTCACCACTGAGAGGTGTGATTTAGCTGAATCCAGTGAAAATGTGAGCTCACTTAATGATCAGGATGGAAGTTCTGCAAAGGGAACACCCTTAAGCCCACTTTGACTTTACAATATCTGGAGTTGTCAGTAACTCCTTCAGAGTCTCAGTTATTGCAATTTACAGGGTTATTCTGAGCTTCTGCACAGAGTGCACCAGGCAAATATTTACTGACCTAAGTACACTCTGCACTTGCATGAGGAATTATCTATTCAGGATAACAGAGCACTAGGCTGAGTTTTCATATATTTGAAAGACTCTGGCAAAATTTAATAAATTGATCCTGAACATTCTTGTTTTCTCATTGTTACAGATTCTGTAGAGAAAAATAAAAGGACAGCTGTGAAAACAGTTGCATGGAAAGAAGTTATGAAAAATACTATTACCAACTTTGTACATTAAGGAGGGATTCATTCACCTAACCCTACCTGGATTAGCCATCCAATCCAGAAAGATCATCTGAGATCACTGAGTGAAATAAGAGAAATAGATCCAAAGGACAATTTGTCCTGCCTATATTACTCATCTGTCAGAACAGGGAGAATCACTCTCCAGAGGTACTCATCTGCCTTCACTGACAATGAAGCAGCCTACACTGACAGACCGGTTTCTATGGAAAAAAAAACCAAAACCAAACATACATATTGGAAAAATTGTGGGTTTTTCTTGCAAAAATCAAAGACTTTTCCTTGTACTTTAGCCAAACATCTCTAGCCAATCTACCATGCTGTTTTATATTCTTTCCTCTGGACATTTCAATAGAGACATGAAAAACAGATCAGTGAGTTCCTTTTTGCAGAAACCTTTGTAGCAGTACAGACTATTTCTGTGCTATGGCTCCTGCCTCCCCTCATCTTCTCTTCTGTAGGCTAACAGCTCTAATTCAGTCACACCTAAAGTGGACATAATACTTGCACTAAGTCTTTACTGGGGCAGAGGAAGGACAAATGATTATTTTGTGCCGCTTCCAGGCTCCACTTCTTTTCACAATTTGTGACAAAAAGTTTGTTGTTTTAAAAACAGTGTATCACATTCAGATCATGATTCTCTATGACTTTTAGATCCTCTTCCTTCTGATTGTAACTACATTCTGTCCATCCAAAAAAGACCTTTGTTCATCTTCTTCACTTGAGTTTTTCATAGAAATATTTATAAGATCTCAGATTATTATTGTCAGACATATTTTGGGGGTTCTGAAAACATTTTACAAAGGGTGAAAAACTTTCCTCTTACCCTTTTTTAGCATTATACAAGTCTTTATTTGAAATTAATTTTGCTATAATTCCTACTATTCCTGTTTTTGAGAATGGAGATCACCATCTACAATAATCAGTTCTTTTCAACTATCTGTTTGTACCTTATTTTTGTGAATTTCTCTCTGCTTTAGGTACCAATGTTCCTATAATTCCTAATAAATATTATTCATATCTAATGCATATTTAACCTCAACACTCTTCTTTACAGTGTTTTTTTTTTTTTTTGTCTTTTTTTTCTCTTTTTCTTCTTTGCTTCTTTCTTAGAGGGTAAAGGAAAAAGGAGAAATCCTCTTCATGACTTCAAAAAAACCGGAGAGTTGATGCTCATTAAAGTAAACAAAACATTGGAAGTAAAAACCAAGCTGTTAAATACCACTGAGCAATGTGCCAAGAGATGCAGCAGAAACAAAGGCCTTTCGTTCACTTGCAAGTAAGTTATGTATCTCTATTATTGTTTTTCTCCTAATGGAACCTATATAACACCCTTTGACCAAAGGTCTCTGTAATTGTCACCAGTGGTAGATTGTACTGAAGACAACCTAAAGACTGCTTTTTGGTTTCCATGATCTTGTTCTACCTGTCCAGAGAGTGTCTGTCTTTTCTGAAGCTTTGTTTGAGTTATTCTGTCTTCTCAGCTTGTCCAATCCGTAATCTTTTTCAAAACATAGCTAAAAAAATGTACTCATGTTAAGATGTGGATGACTTGTGCTGCACTGTAGTGTTCGGTGAACATTTCTGAGATTTTTATGTCTCTTATAAAACAGTTATTGTCACACATCACAGCTGCAGTATTTCAGCACCACTTCAGACCATATTCTGTCTTCATTCTTTGCACATTACTCCTGCTGAAATCAATGGGAACCTCACACATGGAGCACAGACACATACACTGCTGAAGTTCACTGGCAAGTACTACGAATCTGATACAATGGAATCAAACCTTCTGGGCTGCACAGTCATTACGAGTATTGATAGCTATTCTTCAGCATCTGCTGTCTCTTAGAAACACATCATACAGCTGATTGCTTGTCTGTCTTGTACATATTCTCTACTATTTTTTGGAACAAATCACTATTACTCTTCCCATGTATTAGACTTAAATTATCCCCTTGGCCTCTCTTAGTCTAGACCATTAGCAATAAATGAAAGGACATGAATGCATGAGAATCTTTGAGACTGGATGACTGGCCTAAATGTGAGCCTGATCCTGAACCATAAAAAGGTTTTGACAATCGCTACAAATGAAAGCTAAATCAGATGCGATAACAAAAGCTCTTCCTTGGCAGAAAAGGTCCTTGACTGTAATTTAATCCTTCTTTAAGCCTTTAATTCCAGTGTTGCAAGATCTAATATGTATTGTTTTGTACTTTGGCTATTTATATGTGTGAACAATGAGCAGAGTTTACTTATTTCTTTTTGAAAATATTTTCCAGGCACCAATATTTTTCACATGGTACAAGCCACTCCTTTTCCTATTGGCAGAGCTTCCACTGATATCATTGCCAAGGGGATCAGGTTGTATTCAATAAAGCAAGAGATCCTTGAGTTCTGATGGTCAGCAGCAAGGAATATTGTAAGATTAGGTTTCACAGTGTAAAAAAATTCTGAATGATGCCAAGCAAACAACAATTCTGTGTTCCAACATCTGCTTAGTAAAATTGTCTCAGGCTAGTTGTAGCTGCTCTGTATGGTATGACTTGTGTTCTGAAAATAAAAAGTAAGTTAATATATTTGTTGAATTTATTTTACATAAATAGAATCTCTCTGAATTTTTAAAATTTTCTCATTTGTGAAGAATTTTTTTTTCTATTAGGACAGTGTCTGATGGATTCATTAAGGGGCAAATTCTCCCTGCCGTAATCAATCAATAAAGCAACATAGAGGAGCCATGAGGGACTTTGAGAGCACAGCTTGAAAGAGTCCTACTCACAGACAGCAGAATTGCAATCAGTCATGTAATTATTTTGCATTGAAGTTCAAAAAGAATTACAAATCTGACTACTCATGTTCTGAATTTCCAATTTTCCCTGACACATTTTCAACAAGTCCAGCAGCAGAGGTGTAGGTGATAAGGTCTTGCATGTTCTAGTACTATGTAGTAAAGCAAGATGGATTTTCTGTATCTGGGAACATTCTCATGGCTTCCAATTTGGTCCCAGATGAGTCCTGTTGTAGTGTGCATAGTTCTTTGATGCTACTGTAAACACATATGTGACATGTGTTCCCTTTTAAAGGAACCACTGATTACTAATGTTTCCCTTCTATTCCTAGGATCCCCAGTCTTTAACTTCATACCAGCATATGATTACTACAAGGTGAAATTTGTTGCCAACTTAAATTAAAACCAATTAGTTTCTGCTTACTGTGGGAGCATTCTAAAATAAGAGAAGTAACACAAAATGGCATTTTAAATACTTGAAATATAAAGCTTGGATTTTGCTTTGGTTATTGATGTTTTCATGGCTTGATTCTGATACTCCATATCCATGCAGTAGTTCTCCATCACCTGGAGCATCAGTACCACAGCACTGATATTTTATTTTCTAGATGCAAACTCTATTTGTTTAAGTATTAAGATCTAATAAAATAGAAATACTTTGTAACATAATTGTGACAATACCACTGGGAGCAGCAACACCTGGATCTGTGCCCTGTGAGGTACACAAGCAGGAAGAGGGTTGGGATTCTTTTCCGCCAGAAAGTGGTAAAGTAGCAGATTCCAGTCACTACAGACTTATAAAAGACCAGCCACTCCTTATTTTCGGGGCGGGGGGGGGGGGGGGGGGGGGGGAGCGGAATTAAGACAACTTTTGATTTACTTATGGTAAGTTTCTGTATCACTTGCAAGTAAATTTTAAGTATTATATTTGATAATCATTAATCCTTGTTGTTAACTCTGACACCTTTTTGTTGGAGTTAATATATGTCATTTCCCAGAATGGACCTTTCCTCTTTTCCCTTGCTATCGTGCTTGGACAGACCTTGATCATTTCCAACTGAGTTACAAGATCCTTACCTAGACTTGTTTCTTCGTAATACTATTCCTAAAATCCCCCATCAAAGTACCCCTTAGATTCACTTACCTTGTCTTTTTGACTTCATAACTCTGTGCATCATTTTCTGCCTTCCCTATCAACTTTATTAACATGCTCCTAAGCTGTTCTTATTCCTTTATTTCATCACCATTTGCAGTCTATTACTCCCACTGTTTTGCTTCAGTCATCCTTGCAGCTTTTTCCACTACATTTCTTATGGATGAGAAAAAGATAGTATAGTTACTATTTTCTTGGTTATGCAGATGACTTTTGCAGATATATCACTTCCTTACCTACAAAGCAGTGCCTGTCTTATCCTTTGTTATCTACTTAATTTCTGGAGTGTCTTTGTATTTACACAGAAAGGGATTCCAGTATAGACCACAGGATTCCAGTATCTAATCAGAAAATCTACCAGCTACCTCAATACAAATAGCAACAACAAAAATTGCCGAGATAGGCAGTATCAGTAGAAGAAAGTCAAAGAATTTTCTTAAATATGTTGACTTCGGAAGTGTAAAAACCCTCCAGATTTGGGTCCAAGAAAAGATTGCTAGAAACTTTTATGTGCAGAAGTGGCTGAAACCAAAAGGCAACTGAAAGGCAAAAACTGAAAGAAATGTTTGTAAACAGTGCATTTTGCATTCCCACTTTAGGAGGGAGGAGGGGAAAAGAGAATGTGATTGGAAAGGCAGGAAAGGTCAAGGATATTTTTGTGAAGATAGAGTTAGAGGCACTTGGATACGCTCATATTTGAGAACTAGCCAGGAGAGAACAGAAGGCTGAACAAGGGCAGAAGGATGAAGGTTAGCAGGTTGGAAACATTTGGAGTCAACAGAGTAGAGAGAGCAGTTGGATGAAAAATCTGTTTGGTGATGGAAACGATAATGAAGAGGATGTTTGAAAGAGAGAAGAGCAGGGAGGTTGGATAGGATCTTGTAATATTTTTAACTGAAGCCAGCAAGATCTCACACAGAAAAACTTGTATGATGAGAGGGGAATTAAATGAAGATCAAAGAGCTTTGAGTTGGGGGATGTAGTACTCAGGAATATGGCACAGCAAAAGTTCGGATGAAGTGCAGGAAATCTGCGTGTCTTTTGGATATTATCAAGTACTACTAAAACGCCTTCTCAGGTCAAAATAAGGTTTGAGATGACTGACAGAAATGTGGACTTTGTGGTGGGCTAGAGACAATAGTATCATGTCAATGATTTGTTCTACTGAAAAATTAAGGGAAAAAGTAATTTCCAATGGTTTTGGTTGGGTTTTTTTTTTGTTGTTTTTTATTCCTTTCCTTATTGGAATAACTGTTGTCTCCACACAGGCTATGAGCTGTGTTTTTAAAATCTTTTAAAATAGTTTACCTACACTTAAGGAATTTCCTTTCAAAATGATGTTAGGAGATAAAGGTCTGCACATTTCATTTAAAATATTGAAAGAAAGTGTTTTTACTCTTCTGATTTCTGTTTGTCTTTCTTGCCCCCCTCCACTCAATTCAGCACACATTGTCCTCTATCATTGAAAGCAGTTAAAAATAAGAGAGAAAAAAAAAAACAAAACAAAACAAAAGCAAAACAAGGACAAGCTGTAAGTACACTATCACAGTTTAGATTATTCATAAAAATAAAAATAATCTTGTTTTTGAACAGCTCTGTTGTTCTAAGCAAGAAAAAGACTCCTTGTGCTTGAATTTTCCTTAAGCCATCAGTGGGAGATACTTAACTATTTCAGAGGTATATTGTAAGCACAGTAAGAACGTTTTAGAGTCTTCGTCTTTTTCCCCCAGAAAGCAACACAACTGCGGACACAAATGTTGTCTCAGTCACATTCATCTCACTTTTAAAATAAAGATCTTTAATGACAAGGGAACTCTTAGATTAGTGTGAACAACCAAGTTGGTATTTAATGTAATGGCCACATCAATTTAATTTCTTTGTTTCTTTGTTCTTGTCAGCACAGTTGTGGGTTTAAATAGTAATTTGGGCTGTTTCTCTGACATTCCCAGTAAAAATAAATCTGATGTCATTGCATGCTCCTTGGCAGGCCATGTGTCATTATTATAAACCACACAGAGATTTTTTTCTCATCCAGAATTTCTTTGCAGGGCCTTTGCTTATGACAGAGTTACAAAACGATGCCATTGGTTATCCTTCAACAGCTTGACAAATGGTGTGAGAAAGAAGCAAGACCATGCGTTTGATCTCTATGAAAAGAAGGGTAACTGATTTATTTACTGATTTTGTTTTTCCAGCTTTGGAGGGAGAAAAAAGATTAAGTCAGTGAGTGACTTTTTGGCTGTAGGAGCATTCTGGACATGGGATGGTTTTATGCATTCTGAAAGCTGCATCCTACAAGTTTATTTACAAATATCCTGGTTTTGCTGTCATGCAAGTTTGTCTACATACTTCCTCTTGCTCAGTTTTCCAACCTACATATTTGCCTACCATCATATATACTAGTCTGAATTACTACCTCAGTTTACTACTTAAAAGCTCAGTTGTATGAGTTACTGTTGACTTACTGCTTTTATTTACCTCATTAATGAGTGGGGGATTTAAGTTCTCAGACATGGACTTCTGGTCAATCAGACACTTAGGAAACATTTTCAGTAGCTTTCTTTGGGAAGTCAGAGATCAATATTTTGAAAAAAAGTGACAAGAATGTATGTGGACAATTAAACAGTATTTTTAATAATTATTTAAAGGTTATCAAAAATGCAGTATTTTTATGTGAAAACTGATGTTGAGCTCTAATTTTAAATACATTAAGCAAACCCCTGATTTTCTTCTTTTTTCTTTCAATAGACTATGTCAGGAATTGTATCATTGGAAAAGGAGCAGACTACAAAGGAACGATATCGGTTACCAAAAGTGGTATCCAGTGTCAAGCCTGGAATTCAATGATCCCCCATGAGCACAGGTAAGAGTTCAGGAGCAGAGACAATGGGAATAGTGCTCAGACAGTTTCCATAAAGCATGGTTTTACTTATTAGCAGACAAAGAATTTATGAGAAAACTGACCTTAGACAACAAAGTCTCCTAGGTGTATTGCCTTTCTGCAAGAGATGCCATTCTCCAGATCCCAGAAAATCCTTACTTTCTTGGACTTGCTCCAAAGAGATCTCTCCTAATGCCAGCCTGTGTGTCTGGATCCCTTCCTTTCCTGTGTCAGTTTTTTTAGCTGTTTATATTCTTTTGATCTCTTATCATCTACTGGCAGAAAAAAAACCCATCTGTGTAACTTCAGCCTAGGGTCTGGAAGTTTATCTCTGTTTTCTAATAAACTCCCAGGAAATTGGTAATTTAAAAAATATTAGGAAGCAAAGGGTATTAGGGATAGTAACCCACCTATTTAATCAATATATTTTTTTTGTTACTCTATTTTGCATAGTTACTATTGACTATTATTTGTAGAGTATGTTAAACTCTAAAGCTCTTAGACCAGGTAACAAATACATGGAAAGGACTGAACAGATTTGTTGAAATCCTTTCCTTTAGATCATATGAGCAACAACTAAAGGCTGATGCAGCAGGTATGGGACTTAACTACTGAGTTTAAGACCTGATATAGGGAGCAACTGAGGCCATAGCTACACCTCGAGAGTAGACTTAGTTCAACTATATTGTCTAAGGAAAAGGAGAAGAAAGCCAAAAACCAAAGCCAGTAAGAGTAATGGTAAAAAAAGATTTAACCATGACAAACTTTGCTGGACTATGAAGTACTGGTCTATTCTTTGATCATTTCTCTTTCAGCCTTTTTGTATTGGCTTTAGCCATTTAGATAATAAACCCTTAAGAGCCAAAAATGAAGAGCCCTCTCAACCATAAGCTTCCTATCCCCATTGCTGCCTATTGCTCTGGACTCCCAGCATCAGAACTTTGTTTAGGAGGAGCCAAGCTGGAGATTGCTAGCAAGGAACTGGGCTGTGCACTGCTTAGTCTTGTCCTGACCAAATCTATCCAGTGTGCAAGATGATATCTTGGAACAACATTAAAAAGCCAAGGATACTTGGGTTCTCTCCTCATGATGTGCTACAAAGCTGAGCCTCAGGCTTGGACTTGTCTGCTTATAATATAGATGGTAGTGTGTCTGATTTTCAGTGTGGGACCAGACCCATTCTTAATTGTGAACATAAGATAAATACCATCAGCTCCCACAGCGATGAACTCTTGAGACTCAACACCTTGAAATATACAATCTTCATCTTTTAGAAGAGAAAGAACTCTCAATAATTACAGCCTAAACAACAACAAGCATTTATCCTATAAAATATACATATGCCTTTATATAATTAAAGAAAGAAAACTGTCTGGATAGTATATATTAGCACTAAATTACATTTTAATATACAGCATACACAGTATTATCTAATACATTTGGACAGCCACTCTTCTATGATGAATTTTATGAGAATGACTTTTCTCCTGCCTTGTGCAATAAGTTTAATTTTTAAAAGGTCACTGGATAAATGAGGTGGCTGCATGCTAATTTTGTTTTTCAACATCAGAAAATATGATTTCATCATCAGAGACATGAGGGAGATGGGAAGAAGCAGACAGTAGTGGTGTGTTTGGAACTTATTAGTATGAAAGGCTTAGATTTTTAGGTCAGTTTTTCTCAACATCTGATTATCATGAAGTGCCATTGGAAAATAAATCCTTTTTTCATATTCAAGGGAGAAATGTACTTTACTGATTTTTCATTATCATTCTAGAAAGAATTGAATTAACTTCAGACTTTAAACTTGTACTTGGATTTAAAAAATATATTTTTATTTATCTGTATTCCAGTAGAACCTGGAGACTCCCCAGCTGAAGTCAGGGTTCCATTATTTTCATCTCCATCCTAGTACAGATTACAAGATCATCTTTTTTTTCTCTTAAGAGTTTTTTATGTAAATGGTTAAAGCCGATGCAAAAAGGGTTTAAAGAGAAATGGGCAAAGAGTAGATCAGTACTTCACAGACTTTTTGCTAATTTCCATGACTTTTGCTGTGGTTGAATCTGTTTTTACCATTATTCTTACTGGCTTCAGTTTTTAGCTTCTTTTTTTTTTTTTTTTTTTTTTTTTTCCTTCGCTAATATAGTTGAATTAAATCAGCGCACAAATCAGTTCTAGGAGAGGCTCTATCTTCCATTTCTGGATAGGTCTTTGCTGCATCTCCTCATCCTTTCCTCCCTCAAGAATGTTACTTCAGTACCTGTTGAAGCCATGTGTATATCTGACCCATCCTGATATTCATCTGACCCATTCTGCTATTCATCTGACCCATCTAATATTCATTTAGAGGTTTTTTTTAAAATGTTCTGACAGCATATCTGATGTAATTTTAAATGTCTTCTCCCTGTATTTTCTAATGTCCATAATTTCTGAGCAGAAAGATTTTCCAGCAGGAAAATTAAATAAAATATTCTAATATGCACTGACATACTGCATTAACACATACACAGGTTGCAATGTCCATCAGAAAAGTTTGCCCAGGGCTGTCTTTAACTAAGAAAAATTTGTGAGATTTACAATCATAGAATAGTTTGGGTTGGAAGGGACCTTAAAGGTCATCTAGTTCCAACCCCCCAGCTATAAGCAGGGACACTTTCCACAAGACCAGGTCGCTCAAAGCCCCGTCCAACCTGGCCTTGAACACTGCCAGGGAGTGGGCATCCACAGCCTCTCTGGACAACCTGTTCCAGTGTCTCACCACCCTCACAGTGAAGAATCTCTTCCTTATATCAAATATAAATCTACCCTCCTTCAGTTTAAAACTGTTACTACTCATCCTATCACTGCACTCCCTGATAAAGAGTCCCTCCCCAGCTTTTCTTAGGCCCCCTTTAAGTACTGGAAAGCCACTATAAGTAGTCTCTGGACCCTTCTCTTCTCTAGGATAAACAACCCCAACTCTTTCAGCCTGTCCTCATAGGGGAGGTGTTCCAGCCCCCTGATCATCTTTGTGGTCCTCCTCTGGACCCGCTTGAGCAGGTCCGTGTCCTTCTTATGTTGGGGGCCCCAGAGCTGGACACAGTGCTCCAGGTGGGATCTCACAAGAGCAGAGTGGAGGGGCAGAATCACCTCCCTTGACCTGCTGGCCACACTTCTCTTTATGTAGCCCAGGATGCAACTGGCCTTCTGGGCTGCAAAAGCACACTGATGGCTCATGTTCACTTTTCCATCCACTAATACCCCCAAGTCCTTCTCTGGAGGGCTGCTCTCAATCCACTCATCTCCGAGCCTGTATTTGCATGGGATTACCCTGACCTATGTGCCGGACTTCGCACTTGGCCTTCATGAGGTTTGCATGGGCCCACCTCTGTAGCCCGTCACAGTCCCTCTGGATGGCACATCCCTTCCCTCCAGTGTGTCAACCACACCACACAACTTGGGTGTCGTCAATGAACTTGCTGAGGGTGCACTCAATCCCACTGCCCATGTTGCCAACAAAGATGTTAAACGCCGGTCCCAATACTGAGCCCTGAAGAACGCCACTCATCATCGCTCTCCACTTGGACATTGAGCCATTGACCACGACTTTTTGAGTGTGACCGTCCAGACAACTCCTTTTCCACTGTGTGGTTCATCCATCAGATCCATGTCTCTCCAATTTAGGGACAAAGATGTCATGCAGGGCAGTGCCAAATGCTTTGCACAGTCCAGGTAGATGACATCAGTTGCTCTTCCCTTATCCACAAATGCTGTAACCCTATCGTAGAAGGCCACCAAATTTGTCAACCACAATTTGCCCTTAGTGAAGCCATGTTGGCTGTCACCAATCACCTCCTTATTTTCCATGTGGCCTAGCATAGTTTCCAGGAGGATCCACTCCATGATCTTGTCAGGCACAGAGGTGAGACTGACTGGCCCATAGTTCTCCAGGTCTTCCTTCTTTCCCTTTCTTTCCCTTTTTTAATATTACAAACTACAGAAGAAAATCAGAAGCAACAATTTTATAGGCAGCAGTAACAACATAAAAATTATTCTGTTCAAGCACTAAAAATAAGAAAAGCACTTCCACACTGCATTGACTAGAACTACAATGCAATTAACAGAGGTATTTTCCACTTCAGTTAGTCCAAAGATTTCATTAAGAGAAGTAAAACATGATTAAAATTTCACATGTCATAATTTGCTTTCTGTTTCTCTCTCTCTCTCTTTTTTAATATTTTAAATTTATTCATTTATAACTGAATTTGCCAAGGACAGCAGGAACCATACATTTTTCTTTTGTTTTTGTGTATAAATTAAATCAGTGTTTGTGTATAAAGACTGTCTTAAGTACTTAGTTTAGTTTCTTAAGCTACAAGAGTCTACAGTCTTGTAAAAGAAGCTAGATGAAATTTTATTCCTTTTTTTCCTCTAGAATATAGATACAATTGAAATCCCTTGCTGATTAAAAAAATAACCACACCAAAACAAAACAAAACCAGCCCCAACAGAAAAAAACCCAACAAACAAATACCCAAAATAAAGCTCAAAAATTAAATCAATTTGTTAAGTTGAATTCCAAGTTTTGTGTAATCCCCTATGTATTTTGCCCAACTTTTTAATTAAGAAAAAAAAATCTACATGGGATTGAGCATAACTCTGAATTTACTGTGCTTTTTAACTACAGAAATTTAGTTGCTGTTTAAGCATCACTGCAATGAAACTGGCAGTGAAGTGCCACTGGGTTTGTCTGCAATGTGCAGTCTGAATGTGATTGTGAGCTCTTGCAGTGGCATTGAACAGAATGAGCTCTGGGATTGGGCTCCTTACTATGGGGTTAGCTATTCCCTAGTTGGTAGGGAAAAAGTAAGTGGCATTACTTTTATATATATATATATATATATATATATGTCAGTGTGTATGTGGGAGTTTCTCTAGAGATAAGCACATAATTTTACACACAGCTAAGAACACAAATCCTTGACCCTGGAGAGTTTATATTTGATGGACTGAGTATAAGTGACAGAGTCTCATACCAAAAATGTGTTTTAGGCAAAAAAATATAGTATTAGCTCATGTTTCTATAAAATCACTAAAGAAAAACAAAGTCCTTAGCATTGGTCTGAGAACTAATCTAAGGGAAAAATCTTAAGGGGTATTGTTATTACAGCAACAGCAGAGAATATAGTGAAAGGGAGAACACAGTTTAAGTCATCTAGATCACTGTTAAATGGTATTATTTGTACAATAGCAATGATGAGTGGGTCTATAAGTAGCAGACCCTAAGGTGACAACAATAGGGCTTGTGGCAGAACATGAAGCAAGACAGTTGAAGCAGTATCGGGGAAATTTCTGATGCTGAAATGCAAAACACTCCATGGTTTTGGGCAGTGAAAGCCTCTCAGCATGGTGTGTCACACTGCTCAGTCACGCTCACACGTTCCTGATGCTCAGTTCTACCTCTCCCTGACCAGGGATGGGAAGAAGTTTTCTGCTTGTGGGCTTTATGTAGTAGGTGCACACTATACCCAGCTGGGCCTGCTATATGTGCACAACATGCACTGGAAAGGTGGGTCTGACATGGCTATGGATACAATGAATTTTTCCCATACTCATCCAATACATTTTTCCCCTTTGTCAAAGGGCCTTCCACCCTTGTGAAAGTAGTTACAAGCTGGTCTTGTCCAGCAGGGAGTGTGCTGCTGCCTCTGGCTCTGCAGCAGATAGCTGGCTCTGGGTGCCCGAGGGATGGGAGTAAAACTCACTAGAGCAAGCTATGGGCTAGACAAGTTTTCCCATATTTAGGCCATTGATTGAGTAATCCTGACTGAAGATGTGTATTTGTGTATGGACAGATATTTGGGTGTGTGCATTTGTGTAGGCAGGGTGGAGGGAGAAGGAAGCAGAAATGTGATTGTTTCTAATTGTTTGTAAAAAATAGTATGATTAACACCAAAGTTTGCATGCTCTTATACTGTAATGATTGTCATTTTAAAACTAGCTTTTTGCCTTCGAGCTATCGGGGTAAAGACCTGCGGGAAAACTACTGTCGAAACCCCCGAGGGGAAGAGGGAGGGCCATGGTGTTTCACCACCAGTCCAGAGACCCGCCATGAAGTCTGCGACATCCCCCTCTGTTCACAAGGTAACCCAGCACGGCTCGTGTGTAAACTTGCCTTTCTCTGTTGGCAGCAGGTACGCAGAACTTCTGATAGTTTCAGTGACACTTGTTCATGGACTTTGGAGAAAGAATAGGTGATTTCTCAGCAAGAGTAACTCAAGTAGCAATAAAAGCAGTTATTAGAGAAAGAGGAGATCTTGTTATGTTCCAGTACTCTGGAAAACTTGAACAAGCTTGCAGGCTCAGCAGCTTTTTTTTCAGGTCATGGAGGATCTGGAACAATGAAGTGATGCTTATTGCACAGATGTGACCCTTTTTTCACTTGTCTAGTCCATAGTGAATCCATTCACAATTTCAGTATTACTATGTGATAAAATCATCTAGTTCCCTTCCATGGTAAAATCTTCTTCTTTTTGATGAAAATATAGATACTGAATTACAGGATGAGAATTCAATCTAAGCATGCATTTTGGTTTTCAAACGAATAGTATAAATATGTAAAACCTTTTATAAATCCAAACCCTTTTGACTTTGAAATCACAGAATTCAAAAGACACTTCATGTGCACCATTACATTTGTTGACTTTTAAGTTCTGCTAACCTCCAAACTAAGCTCTTGTATCTTGCTAATCAGCCAATTCAGTTCCAGTTAATCAACCCATTTAAATCCTCAAGATAGGATGCTTTTAATTTTCCTACTAATGTGTCATGTGCAATAGCTATGAAGTGGTGGGGGAAGAAAAGGGAGAGGAAAGGAGAGAGGGAGGAAGAGAGGGAGGAAAAGAGTGATTTATAAGGAGCTTGAAAATCTATTAAAAGCTAACATTTAATGATCAGTTTAAGTGAGCTTCAAACGGGATAAGACCTGGAGCTCACTGCAGGATGAGGACTTTGGTAGCGGATGTTTTGACTGAAGAGTGAGATCTGTAATTGCATAAATTACTATTTACTAAGTGATCCTTCATTACAATTACTCTAATTAGAGGGCACTTCAGAAATGTGTCTATAGTTAATTATGGTAAATTTATTTTATATTTTAAGACTTCTCATTCTAAATTATGAAGCATATTTTGTTCAACAGTGATTTCAAATCCCTTTGGTAGCTTTTGTCCACTCTCCCTCTACCACCCACTTTCCCAAACCAGGGCTGAAAATGTATCATAGTTTAAGCTGCCAAAAAGAATTAGTATCTAAAAGAAATAGTATCATATGTAGCTGAAAGTGCTAGGAATTTAAAGAGACAGACTGTATGGCATGAAATTGTGATTCAGCCATTATTCTGGGCTTAATCTTGTGCTGTTATTATACTATGACTTAGAGTGACTTAGAAAAATATATGTTACTTAATTAGAAAATACCACCTCTCAAAAATACTCCTTGCTTAGATGTGTGTGTCTCTCTGTTACTAACTATAGGTAAGGTTAAAAATCTGCTAGGAACATGAATGCCTCTAGCAGCTCACACCTACCTGCCTTAAAACCTTAAGTGTCTTATAAAATGATACCAAATTTAAGCATCTGGATTAGATCTAAGAGCTGCATTTCTATTCCAAATCATTTCCCACACCAACCTAATAAAAGATACTTTTTTATACCTCTGTAGGTTGGTTTCAGTTTATGACAGCAGAGATATGATTTAATTTTTTTTTTTTTTTTGTTCTACAAGTCATCAACATAATAAACTACTAGTACCTTTTTTTTTTTTTTTTCCTAGTTGAATGCATGACCTGCAACGGAGAGAGTTACAGAGGGCCAATGGATCACACCGAGTCAGGCAAAGAGTGTCAGCGCTGGGATCTTCAGAGACCACACAAGCACAAATATCGTCCAGAGAGGTAACCTCTCCTCCCCCCAACAAAATCCATGTGGTTATAATCTGAAAATTACACACGTTCTGGAACAAGTTGGGCAAAATCAACGTTAGCTGAACTGAAATTTATAGAGTTCACCAGTTCTAGTTCCTTGGGCTTCTGACACATGGTGTGTGCAGGCTGGTTACCATCATGATGGAGATGCAGGATGCTATTTTGTGCCGTTGTGGCTACATGCCACGGCTGTGTAGTGCAGTGATGTACATGCACTGTATTAATTGATCAAAATTTTCTCCCTAGCTTCACTGACAATAAAAAATTAACCTCTGAATGTTTCTGTATATGTTGTGACGCAGCTTCAGTCAGCTTAAAATACCTTAAAGTAATCACAAAGTAAATAATGATTAAAAGTCAAAGTTTTGTTAGAGTTCTTAACACAATTAGTGAATACAAACTTGCAACATTGTCAAGTCAGAGTATGCTTCTTTTTTGAAATATTGAACAGCTTTAAAGCTGTAGATGGTCTTTTGTTGTAAACAGGTGCAAGTATCCAATTCATTTGACAAAAGCATTTGTCCACTACATGTTCTTTTTCAGCCTGGAAAAGGAGTTCATCATTCTGTTTAGCTTTTTATGCACATGGAATTATATGTAAGACTTCTTTTCTCTTTTTAATTTAGACATAGATACATAATGCCAAAAGATGAGTCAGAAATAACAAGGCAAATTGCATCCCCATTAGGATTTGTCCTAGAGGGTAAAATTCACCCTACTGCAAAGGGTCATCTATAATACACACTTTTGGAAGGATGATGTGTGGGGGTTTAGGCCACACAGGAGGACCTTTGTGTTTCTCTTAAACTGGACTAAAGTTTCATTTCAGTTTTACTCTGGATTTTGGATTAACTCAATTTATAAAATGGTTTGAATAAATTTAAACTGCCAGAGGAAGACTACAAGAATCAACAGACAGAATAATTGAGACCTTCCACTGAAAGTATCTTTATGTATGTTGAAGTGTTCTACTAAATAAAGCATCATTTTTATACTCAGAAATATTGGTACTGGTAGATTTTAGAAAGCCTGATTATTCAGTAAAACATTAGGGTCTGCAGGTTTGGAGTTTATGTGATGTAACCTCTTTTTCCTCTTGGCTCAGATGATCTGCTTCATGAATAATAGCAGGTTCTTCCATAGTTCTGCTACAATAAATATTTTGTAATAACAGACTGGGACTGAAGATAATCTGTTTCTGAGTTTTGCCATGCACTTGCTGAATTAGTCACAGAAAGAATTTTGCTCCTTGGGAGTGAATCATTTATAGAATTTATGTGTACAAACAGTAATAATTTTACTGTCAGGAGGATTTTTTTTGTTGTTGTTAATTTTGGATTGTTTACAAAATTACTTTTCAGGCTAACTGCAGTCTCACGAATAATCGCCTTCCTCCTTGAAAGATTTCCTCAAAAAATGTCTTCTTGAGAGTTTTCAGACTGTAATAAAAATGCTTTTTAAATCAAAACATGATCCATCCATATTGCGCTGATATATATGTACTTTCAGAAGAGTAACTGGGGTCCAGTACATTTCTAATACACTGATTTTTATTTACTTAATGGAATGGTCACTAAAAGTAGTGACAACTATACTTTGATTATACTAGCTTTGAAAATTTTTGTGGGCTTTGGTTTGTTTGTTTTTTTTTTTTTTTTTTAATAGTTATTTAAGTTAAAAATAAGAGAGGAGGTCTGGAACAAATGATCCATTAAAATACAGCAATCTCTAGAGAGGCTTATACTATATCATCTGGGGGTAATGTGAAGTACTTGGAAACCAGGAAGGACTGGCTGGGCAAATTTAAACTTATTTTCATTTATGGATTAATCAGTTGTAATGACAAAGAAAGAGAGGTAAAACTAATCTTTTCAGATGCTGCAGTCTCCCTGCTGTTGGACAATGCTTTCAGCTCTGGATGAATATATCTCTTTTCTTTTTTGTCACCTCAATGATTTGTTCCGTATTTATTCCTTTCAGAGGTCAGTTACTGAAAAGAATTGATAATACCTTTTCACTTAGATGTGATTGAAACTAGCAGTAGGAATCCCCCCAAACAGCTCCTGCATGACCCATTTTTAGCTATTAGTAGATGCAGAATTGCATTTGGAAGCTCCAGTTCTCTCATGTACTCCTTATGGACAGGATTATGCCTCAGTATGGAAGAGAGATCATTGAGGATAATGACTTAGATAGGCCTAGAGCAGCATAAGGAGGCAACAGTATTCTCCTCTTCTGCTTATATTTTCTGCTCAAAATCAAATATACGGTGAAAATGGGTACTTATTTCTTGGAGGAAAGTAGAGTTGTAGTATAAGTGTTGAATAACTGCAGATATCCTTTTATTAAAATACTCTGGTTTATATCTCTTGTATGAAAATGCACTTTATACAAAATCAAGTTTCCAGTCCTGCATATCTTTTAAAATGAAAAGGGAAAAGAAATACTGGTGAAGAGTTTAAGACACTAAGATTCAGTGTAGTTCAAGCAGAGCTAGAAAACAACATCTGTCTCTTCAAAGAGACTAAATGTTATCTCTTCATCTAACACTCTTCCCCCTACCCGAGAAACTGGAAAAAAGTATTGATTTTGACACCAAATGTGTATCTTAATGTTTCATTTCAGTTTCAGCAATGAAGTACAGCTACTGCAGTACCAGGGGGAAAAAAAAAAGAAATATGTAGGGCTCTGAAAGATCTTGGAAACCTCGGGCTCTTTGTTGGGTCTCAGCAAGATATCTGTGCCCAAGTGTTCTGGGGAAGGAGGAGTGTGCAGAGCAAAGGGATGAGCTCTCAGGGAATCCTCCATAGTCTCACTGTGAATTGTGTGGAACAGTTTGAAGCCCTGGTGTTTATCTCATCCCTACTATTTGTGTCTTAAAGGTGTTAGTTGGCCTTTTCTATAGGAACTGAGGAACTGTTGTTTGCTGGATATGAAGGAAGGCAGAAGCATGCCTGAATATTGTGGGAAGAACCAGTGACTGGGAAGGCTGTTGTTGCTCTAGAAAAGGGCACACAGATATAGTAGGTGGAAAGATATAGTTCATGAACACTACTCCATCCCACAAAGACACTCAAAGCTTGATCCTGAAAGAACTGTTATATCTCTACTTAAGTTTTAATTAGTAAACAACATATTTCTGTCATACTGTGGGGACATATCATATAATATTAGGAAAGACAGAGCATTCAGTGCTATGAAAGACACTTGCCTTCTAGAGAGTGGGTTCTTTATATCCCCAGTTGTTTTGAATGGTTTTTGGGAGCTATGACTGTAGATACCTTGGCATTCCTGGACTCACCTTGGTTCCTGGGTACTGCCATGAACTAACTCTCCATTGCTACATGACACAGAGCATGTGCTGCTGACATCAAAGCTTGTCACTGTACTTACTGGGTGGCCAAAGACACCTTGTTTTCTGCTATATTACTAGCCCATTAACTGTTTTCTTGTGAAATCCTTGAACACCATTTTTTCCTTTACAGTTTGTCTTCTGTGTAGCAGGAAACAAGGTACTCCTGCTAGATCTGAAACTACCACATTCTTGACTGCTCTTGCATTTTCAGTTTTGTGAGGTTTCTCCTTGGTGGTTTTGGTGGTTTGACGTGGTTGTTTTGTTTTGTTTTGTTTTTTAAATTCTACTTTAATGCTGTCCCTGTCCCTTGTATAGATGAAGGAATCTGATTTTTCCCAAGGAATGGGAGATCAAGTTGCAAATGCATGAGTCAAAATTAGGATGATTGTTTGACAGAGAAAGCATCCTAGCAAAAACACAGGCTTGTAAATCATACCTTCCTCTGCTTGTGAGAAACACATCTGCTTGCAGTTGTAAATGTGTTCAGGTTCCCAGGTAGTTAACTTTATTGTTCTGTTACATACTTTTCATGTTTCCCTCAGGGGCAAATCTATTTTTTGTTTCTTTTACAAACACATTTCAATAAAACTGGAAAACCAAGACAATTTGTATTCACAGGAGGAAAAAAAAGTATGCATTTATATCATTCCCTTTAAGTTTATAGATGTTAATATAGCACATTTATGCCGAAAGTACCTCTTTATCTTGAATATCTGTCTGATTGTTCAATGATGGCAGTAGGAACATGGAAACAATTAAATGGCACAACAGTTTCAAATCTTAATGAGATAAAGTGAGACGGAAGTTAATTCCTTATTTTTCTCCTTTTTTCCCTCAATGCTTGATATGAGGGTATGACCTAGAATAAGCTCTATTACAAAAATGGAGCTATCATTAGCAACATAGCTACTCAAAATAGCTTCCAGTTTGAACTCAGGGCTGTTGCACTGAAGAACCTGTTTTCTTAATAAGACCAGCATGCCAGGCAGTGTTTATATAATCCACACTTAATTGGGCTGTTTTAAAAAAATGAGTGGCTTTAGAGTCTGGTCATCAGTTGACAGACACAAGACCAAGAGTTTAGCAATTAGCAGAGTTACCCCATCCGGTATCCTGTGCATTAGCACAGCAGGGAATCCCCTCAGTGGAGGTCTGATTCTGCTGCATATTTGGAAAGACATTTTATGTTATTAACTTTCTAATAGTGTTAAAAGAGTATCTGCATCAATCTCAGGATCTCAGGATCAGACCCAAGGTTAATGGTAACTGGTTCTTGTTTGCCTCTGCTGAAGACTGTCCTTTAAGTACCTTGTGTATGCCTGTGCAGTGTTGCCAGGAAGACTTCCCTGACACGTTTCTTGTTGTGGTTTGCAGATATCCTGACAAGGGCTTTGATGATAATTACTGCCGCAATCCTGATGGCAAGCTGAGACCATGGTGCTACACTCTTGACCCTAACACCCCCTGGGAGTTCTGTGCAATTAAAATGTGTGGTGAGTTCAAGCAAAATTTATTACTTCCTTTTCCTTTCCAAAATCTGGACTCAGATAGTTCAAGCAGTATAGGAGCAGAGCTAGTTCATTCATTGTGCTTCACTGACTTTTAAAACATCACTTTCAAAGAGGATCTCCTATAAAGACATTATATTTAATCTGGACAAGAAATAAAAGAGTTGTGTGTTACTTAGCACGGGAATATCTTACATACAGGAAATTGAAATAAAATGTAGGAAAATCAAGAACTAAAAAGTGAGGCAACATCATCATGAAGATCTCATGTACAGTATTAGTTTGGCCATGCTGGGCATCTGCATTACAGTTTGGGAGTAGGTGCATGTACACTTTCCCTACTCAGTGCTCTCTCTGTCAATGACTGTTCATTGTTTTGTTTTCCTCTTGCACATTGTGCCATTCTAGGCCTCAGTTCCTGCATACTATTCAGCCTTGCACTGGAGACAGAATTATTAATTACCTTGTGGGTTTCTCTGTGATATTCAGCATTACAGTATCAAAGCACTCCACAGGCAATTAATTTCTTTTAATCTGTCAACTACAAGATGGTAGTTTTTGTTATCCTCACTTTACAGACAGGGTATTGAATCAAAGCAACATTAAGGTACACAAATATTGGATGTCCACTTTGAGATGCTTTAGTTCAGTGTTTTTAGAGCATTCTGCAGCATGTTCTATCTTCAAAGCTCAGATCCTCCTAACTTTGGTGATAGCTCTGACAGCTTTGTTCTACTGATAATTAGATATCTTAAATGAGCAGTACATAATGTCCTCTCTATTCTCCCATACTTCTCACTACGAGATTTGGAGTCCAATTTTTTGCCCTTAGTGAACAGACAACATGTGAAATAATCAATGCACAAGCATGATATTAGAGGAAGTCTCATAATATCTCGGCAGATTTCTTGTATTCTCTTTACTCAATATACTTTGCTTATAACATCTTGGGAATAAAGTCAATTTCTGAAACAAGACATGACTTTAACTGAACCCATACTTTGTAAGACTGTCAGCTTCATGTGCCCCAGACCTGTGACAGAGCCCCAAGGTATACAGGCAGAAAAGGGAAAGCAGTATTTTTGTATTTTCCATGAAGTAGAGTCAAAGGGAAGCTTCTAAAACTGCTCAGTGAAATTCAGTGTCATGTTAGCTCATGAGAAAGTCAGTTTCTCTTAGATCTGCAGTTTTGGAAACTCAATTTCCTTTGTTGTCCTGCTTCAATTTTGACCAAAATTAAGTGTTAAAAAAAAAAAAAAATCCTTGAAACCACTCTCTGTTTTTCATCCAGCTCTAAGTGTCACTTCAGTAGGCTTATGTCATTGTAAAATTCATTTGGCTCTCTTGAGAGTAGGATAGAAGAAGAAAATAAATTCTATTAAAAAGAACAATAAAGCTCACCTGGAACTGGATTTATGTGAGAATTTTAAAAAGGGAAAAAAAGATTAAAAAAAAAAAATCATAAAAAGAATGATTTTTAACGACTCTTTAATTTTCAGGGTTCTCTGTATTTTGTTCTTGTTGCTATTATAAAAACCAAAATAAACCATTACTGGGGTATCTAAAATCCTGATAAAATAGAGACAGTAGTGGATCTTACAAAAAGTCTGTTTCCACAATGTAATCCTGTATTTTTCCTAGAATTTTATCTTATATATGAATACTGGCAAGAAGGTGAGAAGAGGGAATTGCTCTGGCATGAACCTTTATGTTTGAGCAGTTGCTACCTAAAGGGGAAGCATGGGATTCTTCATCTTCGCTTAGAATTATACCAAACCAAATTATGCCATGTTTTCTGCTTCTGCTACCAATAGGTCAGAATTTTCTCTCCTTGCTTGTTCTCGGCGTAGGTCAGTGCAACGTCTCGCAGTGTCAGTCACTTCTCATCAATTGGTCAATTGTTTGAAATCCAAAGGTTGAGCAAGAATACTCTTAATGTACTTCCTGATGTGGAATATTTGACTTTATTCTGCACTATCATAAATCCACTATAAGGTAGTTAAAATTAGCAAAATTATTCCACTGTATAAAAGTGAGGTTAATCTGTTAGTTTGAGAAATGTCTGTAATTAGGTTCTCCAGAGACAGAAGCAACTTAACAGGACTACTGTTTGTTTTGCATCAGGCACCCGTGAAGACACACCCATGTTGAAAGTCTTCTGTGTGAACTGCAGTACTAATTCATGTAATTGTATCTAGAGTATTGATAATCTTTGATAATGGGAAAATTCAGTCTTTCCCCATTGTAAAGAGTCTTGCTTAGCTCTGTAACTGAATCATCTTTCCAATTTTTTAGTTAATTCATTAATTTAGGGTGGTGGTTGTTGTTTTGGATTTTTGGTTTGTGTTTTTTGGTTTAATTTTTTTTTTTTTTTTTTTAAATTAAACAGTGCTTCCTACATTTCTCTAATTATTAGATAATATATGAATCACACGTAATTTACTAGATCTGTTGTTTTCCCCCAGCAGAAGTGTTTTTATTACCAAAAAAATATAATATTCCTACATTACAGCTGACTTTTACAAATACAACTTTTATAAACCTCTGTTCTCTGGCATTTCCTGAGCTGATGTGTCAGCTCATGTTCTGAGGATTCACATCTGGCTTTCTTGGTCACGTAAGCTTACAGTCCATGTAACTTTCAGTATCTACAGTCTGGCCTAAGCTTTATAAAATAGTAGGGTGGGAGATCTGCAAACTACTGTAATGTCACCTTTGTCTACGCAAGCACCATTAGAGTCCTGAAGAAAAAGTAATCATCAAAATGAATTTTTAAAAAACCCTCATAATGTTATGATTTTAATGTTGTGATAAAAGCCTTTTGTCTCATTTCGAGGCCAAAGCTGACTAACTAACTAGAAATTCTTTCCTTCATCTTCAGTATATTGAGATCAGTGAAAATTTCGCATGCAAAACTGTATTTTCACTGCAGAAAACTATAGAATTTTCTAAATTACTGAAGCAATGTATATGAGAAGAATACAAAAGTAAGATCTTGAAAGTGCTTAATTCAGCGGATATTTTCAAAGGATGTTTAGCACAGACATACGGCATTGCCCTCTGTATAAGATGTGATGCTGTTCAGTGCTTTCCTTTATAACCCAGAGAGGGAATTTGTTACTGATATTACTGTTGTATCACCAGCTTGGTGGCCAGAATATGAACACAAAATATCAAAGCCCTGTTTCAGTTTTCTGTCTTTCTTGAGGGACATAGAAAATCTGTTTTCCCACCTCCTAGCAGGGAGCCCAAAACACTGACCATTCTGGGTTTCAGTGGCTGCTCCATTTTCTGAAGCTGTGGCTGTGTGCAATCTCAGTACACTAAAAAGAGAACATCATGAGTTATATGTCTTTATAGCTTTGTGGTTTGGATTCTCACACAGGCTTTTAATTCCTATGCTGAGGACTGTTTATATATTTTACAAGAAATACTAATTAGAAAAAATGCTTTGCAAATGCAAGTCTTTGGACTGTATACAAAAACGTAGGTGTCCTCTCTTTGGGGAAGTGACCACAAGGCAGCATGCTGCTTGTGGCTTTTGCTTCATGTCATGAGTGCTAGTATGCTCTATAGCCAAAATGCTGACAACAGCTCATATACAAAATTTTCGGCAAAAAAGTCATTGGAAGGAAGCATTCAGAAAATAAATATGTTTTTAAGACTGAAGAGACAGGAGGGCATTGTAACTTTATTTCCAAGCACAGAAGGCAGCATAAAACATTGTGGCTTACAGCCAGGGCTGTGAGAAAGAGATGACAGGAGCAATTAGGGATTAGAGATGGCTCAAGCTGCAAAAATTGGATATGGATTAAGACTTCAGGGACCCCAGGATTGGTTTGAAGTTGCTCACATATGTGTCTGTGGTTTTGGCTTGAGAAAATTTTTAGTTAGAAGAGAGGATAAAAGGACAACTATAACAGCAATAAAGAAGTATAGGATGTAATGAAGAAATGGAAATGCTGACAGCAAATATGAAAAAAGAAAATTACTGTTACTTTGGCATGAATGAGGACATGGACTACAGGGAAGACAGGAGTGGGGAGCTAAGACTGCTTTAAAAATAAAAAAGAAAAAAGGATAGCTGCACTTCTGTGGATGAGCTATAGGGTTGTGAGAGAGGTGCTGAGGCCCAGAAATGAAGCTATACATGTCAGTCATTCAAGAGCTGCAGAGGTGTATGGAATTATTATGGTAAGGACAGTGTTTGAGTGCTGCCTACTTGATTTCCAACCAACCCAGCTGATTTTACCACAGATTTAGCCTTTTCTGTCTGTAGTCATAGACAATAGGCAGGAGTGACTGGTGCCCAAAAAACCCTGAGACTATTCAATAAGGGTCTCGGTTTGATGGGAAAGAGCAAGTAATGAAAAAAATTGAGAATCTAGGTGTAAAATGAACCGTTACAATGTGCCTACAACTTTTGGGAAGGTAAAGAATCACCAATATTAGATTACTCATTCTTTAAAAGCAGAGATTTCAACTGCCCATTTGAGTGTGAAGTTCTGATTAAAGAGTTATTTGTTGAATCATAGTATGTAAACAAATAAATGTGACACTCAGTTTAAGCTTAATATTTATGTAAGATAAAGATGTTTATAGAAAGGAGACAGTGAAGAGACACTGATGTTTAGTAGCTGATAAAGTGTTACCTTCCACCTCACTTCACAAGGAGGCACAGCAGAGGTCCAACATTCGTTATGAATGCAACGGCTTAATCTACATTTCCTCAAAAAGGATCCTTCTCAGATCCATTTCTTCATTTCTATGATAGTTTCGAAAGTGAGATTTAAGAGTTCTGAACCTGCAGAGATACAGATTATTTCTTTTTTTATGGATTTAAACTAAAAATTGTTTGATTTAAAGAGTAGTTGTAGATATTGGAACAACCCAGAAAGATCTCTCTGTGCTCAAGGACAAATGAACTGTAGGTATGGAGGTTTTAGGCGACAATGAGTTTTTCAGTACTGTGATTCTTGAGCTTGGGTCTAATTTATTTCTTCACTTTCTCATATATTTTTACTGAAGAAAAACCCAAACCATTATAAATCAATGTTGTTCTGGGTTTTTTCATGCTTAATGTGCTATGATAATACATTGAAGGAAAAACATGGAAACAAAAGAATGGAAACACATGGAAAGAAAAGAACTGCCACTGTCATACTGCCCAGAACTGTAGATCATATTGCTTGAGGTATGGATAACTGGAGGCACTGTAACTGAGCATGCGCAGCTTCTCCCCATAATGTCACTCAAGTTTCTTACTGACATTTTCAGAATTGCATGGATTGTGTTTAATGAGGACTTTGCTGTGTTCTTTACTGAGTTAGGCACATATTTTAAAATTTACTTTCTAAAATCTTTTGTTACAAATCAGGGCATATTTCCTATTGTTGACTGACACACTAGGAAACACATTGCAACAATATAAGCAAAAGTAGGAATTTTCCTGATGCAATAATTTTGGACTCTGCTTCTTTTCCAATTATGCCTTTTTCCAAAAATACATAGATAGTATTACCATGAAAGGCCATGAATACTCCAGCAAAATCCCTACCTTCTTTTAAGTCAGTAGGAGTTTCACCATTGACCTCAAATTTGTGCAGGATTTTCTTCTGGGTCATTTGGATTAAAGACAAAAATAGTATTCTAACTGGTTACTTCAGCTGTAGAATGACTCAAGGTCCCTGCTGATTCCCTCATGCTGGCATTACTGTGAGAACCAGAACTGAGAAGATATCTGTGGCTTTACACATGAAGCCCTGGATAATGTTTCCTCTCTTTACTTAAGCATCTATGAATGTATGAGCTGGCCCTTATTAATAAAGATATATATTCTGAAGTATCAAAATAGGGAGGGTTTTATTGGAAAAAAACTCACCTTTGCATTATTGCACTTTCATTGAGGACTTCACAGTGAACACGTGAAGGTGGAAATACTACTAACAGGAAATCCTCAAGTAACTATCTGAATTACATGGTTAATTTGAGTTATTCAGAATACAAAAAAAAGATTACAGCAAAATTTAAAAGTAGCAAAATGCTGCTAGACAATTACCAAATTCTTCTTTTCATAATGAAGTTTCATACAGGAATAAGAAGTGACAATTAATAAATAATAAATAATCTTTTATAAGATGGTATTTTGTGTGAACTTCCTTTAAAAGTACTTTTTATCTCAGTTCAGAACTATAAAACCTGAACCGGAACAAAAAAAAGAATACTTCTAATACAAAATTAAAGTACCTGCCTGCATAGTAAGGATTGCTTATTGAATTTAAATTCATCTTCTAACTTAATTCATAATGTCTTTCTCATTGGAAAAAGCCCTTGGAGTTGCAGGTCTTAATTTATATTTCAGAGGAATTGCTAGGATAAGGATGGGAATTCAGTGTCACTGATTTTTAGCTTGATCTTTTTTCCACCTTGTAAGAGAACTGGTAAGTGTGGTCTCAGGACTCTTTCACCAGTGCTCTGCACATCTGATGTTCATGCTCAGAGGTATTAAACTTTAGATAATTAGCTATGTGGGTGACAAGAATAATTAGTCTCAAGAACAAGATCAGTACTGAACAGAGATAACTATTTAAGTTGTAGGCTTAACCTGGGCACTTCTTAGAGTTTGGCAGCTGCCTTATAGTTTGCAGAACACCTCTGTAATGCCTGATGAGGCAGGCACTGCTGCTCAAGATTTTGCATGTCCCTGTGTGCATCCAGCCCACCTTTCATTAACATTAACAGGGAGACTGTTCCCATCATGCCTGTTTATGGAAATCACCAGCTTCTTGAGCCTTTTTTGATAATTTTTGAGCTTTCTGTGAGACTCAACAGTCAGAATGGGAGAGGATGTTTCTGAGGGCACAAGCCCTCAGAATTTCAGAATTAAATTTCAGAAATTTTTCTGAGTCTCATTTTTCATGTTGTAAAAGTAGACATTTGTAGGAAATGCAGGTGGTATAGCTAGAAGAGTTTGTGGAGGGTTCTGTGGACCTTTTGAAATGATAGAATTGCTTTATGAATTCAAATTAAAATGTTTTAGTGATCATTTTCATCACTAGAATTCTTACTGAGAGCTGCCACAAAGTTGTAGTAGCAGATAATCCATCACACATTGCAGATTTTGAAATAATTTCTCTCTTACCCATTATAATGTAAGTCTTCCCAGTAGTGGCTTGGCTGTGCAAGTATTTATAACAATGTGAAAGTTAAGTTTGTCTGGTTCCTTTAAATAGAATATTCTGACATGGACAAATTATTGCAAAATCTGATCTACAGATAGAGGTCACTGTCCAGACACATAGCATAAGATTTAGCGATGAGCTGTGTATCTGTAGATGTATAAGAAGGAATGTTCAACAAAATGATTTTATGGAAGGACAGGAAATTAATTTGACTGTGAAACACTGATGTAAAAACATTAACCAGATGAAGAGAAAAAGGGAAATTTTCTCCAGCATAGAGAAATGTATAATTCAACTGCACAACTTGATGTTATCATCTGACAGGAAAGTGATCTTTAACGTCAAAGATTAGACAGCAAATCAGACAAATCCATCTGTTATGACATTTGGTTTTCTTAAGATCCATATTTTCTGCAAGTTCATAGAACTGGCTTAAAAGTTACCTAGAATGTACTATATTATGAATAACATGCAAATATTGTTCTAATCACTGACCATTTGAAGAAAACTAATTTTAAAACTTTATTAACATACTTGCTGCTGGGAACTAATATTTTCAAGCAATTAATAAAATTAGTCTTGTGAGCAATAGCAATTACCAACAGATGGGCAGTTACTTACAAAAATATTATGTTGGGAGCTTTCTGGGACATTGCAGAAGTGCTGCTCTTACTGTAGTGTATTTAGTTTTGTATTTTTTTGTATATATCTGATGCAATATCTGTGCCATTAATTTGTAATTATGAAAATTGCATAAGAAATAGAGGCTCTTAAGTTATGTGAATGAGTCATTTAAAAAACCACTGTTTTTCTGAATTTAGTTCAAAACAGCCCACACCAGGCTGAATTCAGAGTATATCAACATCTGTAAAAGATCTTGAGTCTGATGAATTTGTTAGTCTTTAAAACATTTGTCTCTCTCTGTAGAGAATACTGATCTTTGATTTCCAAAATCTGGGTGCTTTTTTTTTTTTTTTTTTCCCCCCTCTAACTATATGAGGCATAAAAAGAGAAACTTCAAGGAGGATTTAGCACATTACTTTATAATAGGATTTATCTTTTTTTTCTTTTTTTAATCTGCGTCTTTTTTCCTGTGACTTGATATTCTGGGAATTCTTTGGAGAAAACCAATTGTTTTTTAATCCTGCAAACATGTATTAACATGTTTAACACTGAGCACATGGGTGGTCACTCAGTCTTGTAAAGCTAAGCAAATGAGAAATATTTACTGAACTGGAAAGAGTAATCAAGAATATCTTCTAATATTCAATGATATAGCATAAGCCAGGTCTTTCACTAAACAAAAGCTCTTAAATGTTTGAGATTTTTCACCTGCAAGTGGATAAACTAGCATAAGATCTAACAACTATTTTGATTTCATGGATGTTGTGAATGTGAAGAAGAGAAAAGTATTCTGTAGAAGACATTAGATAGGCAATTTCTCCAAAGAACTCCAATTACTACAATTTCAACTACAATGTAGAGTTCAAACCTGACATCCTAAGCCAGAGTCAGTCTTAAGAAAATAAAACAGCACTTCTTCTCTGGGTCTGCAGATGAAAGTGCCATGAACAGCACAGAGGCAGCAGCTGAGACGTCAACATGCATTCAGGGACAGGGTGAGGGTTACCGCGGCACAGCCAACACCATATGGAGTGGAATCCAGTGCCAGCGGTGGGACTCCCAGTTTCCTCACCAGCACAACATCACTCCTGAGAACTTCAAGTGCAAGTGAGTAGAGACATATGGATATTACTGCAGTGGGAAAAGAGCTTAGTTTTCAAATGTTTAGAAATACATGCCACCAAAGTGGACCTTAGGATCCCTGTCCCTGCTCTGCGACCTGATGCATTCACTCTACATGTTGATGCTGAAAACCATTTGAACATGGGAAAATCAGTTCTTCAGATCTCAAAATATTAGTTCTGGATGAACTTGTGTGAAACTGTAGGGGTTTTTATAAACTTTTTCTTCAAGGATGTATTCACCAATTTAATTGATTGTCAAATATATGGAAGTTTTCCAGACTGGGACCTGAATCCCCATAGTGCTAGTACATTACTATTGTTTTTCTTTCATGGAGGTAAGTACTTGTTTGCAGTTTGCTTACTGACTTTAATTTAATATGTCCTAAATGTTACCTAAGTGTAATCTCCTTGGCAATACTCGACATTTATAATATTTGAGAATACTTATTTTCTATCTTTTTAATCCTTTTTCTGTCTCATTACTAAACGTACTTGCATGAATAGGACTGCTTTTACTTGAAGGACCACTAGTCATCTAACCTTTCTGTACAGTTCATAAATTCCCAGGATGTGAATAATCTACTTATTTTAGGCAGTTACCTTAGTCATACTCTTTCAGTTCTTTTTTCACTGAGCATAGAGGAAACCTAGCTGACCAAGATGGACCCAAAGCCCAGTTTGTACTAAATGTCTTTATTGATGGCTAAATATCAATCTGGGCTTGTGCTGGAATTTGATAATGTGGATCTTTCAAAGTAAAGAAAAGATTCCAGTCTGAGTTCAGATTATCTCCCTAACAAAAGCTTGTTTGAGCATAACAGGTTTGTTGTCTTAAACACTTCACTACTATTATTCAGTTTATTGATCAAATACCGTGAATTGTAACACATCTACTGAAAACGTATCATCATTGTAATGGAAAATAGAACCGAGCCTGAGACTCCTCTGCCAGTCTCAGGACCACCTTGAATTTACCTGGAAGTTAGTGCTTGAGCCTGATCCTACAGGTTTTTCTCAGACAAACTGCCACTTAAAACAATTTACGCTGTATCTGAGTAACACTGTTACAGGAATAGTGCACTTGTGCAGTTTTAACAATGTTCCTAGCAGTGTAGAGGGGCTCACAATACTAGGACTGCTTATTAGCCAATGCTTGAGAACATAGTGGTTATTCAGGCCAATAGCTTGATTAAAATCAACAGAACTGCTGGGACAACAGTTCAAAACTCACATGAGCAAGAAATACAGTATTAGGCCCATTCTTCCCATAGTCTATTATCAGTAAGTGCTGCAGATGGAAAAATACAGTGAAATATGGAGATCATGGCAACAGCTCTCAGGAGATGGGAAAATAAAACTTACATTTAAAAGGTTTGGCTATTTCATGCAAGCTGCGATAGACATTTAAAGATGTTCCCTTGTGACTAACTCTTACTTTAAAGGTAACAGCTGTATAGAATTTCAACATACATTTTTTTATATTCCAAGATTCAGTTTCTTAAATGAATTGCTGACAGTCTACAGGACTCTGTTTCTCTAAACTAAGCAGAACCATTCAAAGTACAGGGAATTTTAAGCACTTTGGTAATGTTTGTGTTTAAAAGCACTTGTAATGGATTGCAGGTGTATCCTATGACAACTTGCATGCAAATTTTGATGGAGAATCCTGAAAAAAATAAGCTATTTTGAAAATATTGTTAATCTTCAAATGAAATCTTATATCCAGTCAAAACATATGTCCATTGAAAATGAATTCCCATAACCATATTCTTATTACAATTGTTATATTTTTTTGGACACTGTGTTCTTACTGGCTCCTCATCTCCTTGCACTTGACACTGATCAGTAACATACAGACCTTAAGGAGCCTATATGATTGCTAATTCATAATAAAAAGCAATAGAATGCATCAGTGATTTTAGATTATCCCTGCTGTGAGCTAACATATTTATTTTTATAGGGATTTGAGGGAGAACTACTGCCGAAATCCAGATGGATCTGAATCACCCTGGTGTTTTACCACTGACCCAAACATCCGTATTGGTTATTGCTCCCAGATTCCTAAGTGTGATGTATCAAATGAACAAGGTAACAGAAGGAAGGGCGATAACGTGATTTTAAGTGAACGCTATACTGTTCCAAACAGCAGATAAGCAGGCTTGAAAACTGGAAAAGTTTCTCTCAGTACATTTGTATTACACCTGCGTAGTTCTGTTTTGGCTTTATTTGCATACTTGGGATTCATCATGGTGTAAATGAGATTAATTTCTCAGTTCATGTTTCAATTCCAGCAGGGAAAGATGCAGCAAAAAATTACTGTTAGATCTGATTTTTATACAATGTGAATTTGTGTGCCATTTTATATTAGCTGGAGATCTGCTCCACTGTTTTACCTTTCTTAGTTTGAAAGACCTTTTACCAGAGCTGAGGTGATTTCCTTGGTTTACAGTTTTTTTATAATTGCATATGAGGCCACCAAAAGCAAGTTTTTAAAAAATTTAACTTTTCCATATACTCTCTTGTCTAAAAGGAGTTGAGCTGAAAAAAACATATGGGACTTCCCATAGAGCCTCTTAGCTTCAGGCTGTTACCTCTGCCTGTAAAGTCCACTGAGTCTTCAGGTGAATGTTGCTTTTCCCATGGGGTCTTGGTATTACTCTAAGGAGTATTATTGCATCCTGAGAACTGATATCAATCATAGTATAAAGTGAGTTTCAGACCTCAGACCTATGACTTTACATCAGGCTGCATTAAGATCTCCACCTTTAAACTTTAGACATTTTTTCTCTTAAAATCTGAAAGAGTTGCAGTTGCAATAGTTATGTTAGAGAAAGGATTAAACTTTGACTTTCATTCTGTATTTTTTGTAAAGTATCAATTATCAAGAAGTAAAAATACTGATGAATATGAAATTAAATGCTTTATACAAAAAGTCTTCATAGTAGTGATCATTTTAAACAATCCTCTTGAAAAGTCTCAGAAAGGCTTGTGATAAAGGCTTATGAATTAAACATGATTTCTGCTGGAGTGAACAGGCAAGTTTTTGAATTACATTAAAATTAAAGTCATGTTGATTTTTTCATTTTGTCAAAGTAGAACTTAAGTCTAGAATTATATACTCTTGCGAGTATCTAGAATCTACACAAAGGTAAGTTGATTCAAATAGGTTAATAGTGCGTGTTTTTTCAGGAGGGAAGAACAGGTGGGAATTTTTGCTTTCTTTTGTATAGTAGAGCACCTGACAATTTTTAGAATATTCTATGTGACCCTTCTAAATTAACCATAAACTGACTATTTATGAATGAAGTTTTCCCAGTTTTACTAAGTAAGACAAAATTTAAAATGGTACTGTGTTGAGAATGAAGGCCTTAAGCAGATTAAGTATCTAAATTTGAAAACGTTCTACCATTTTCTTTCTGATATGATTTATACAGTTGTCTGATTTATAGTGTATAGTGTTTGCTCTACTTGTGTTGTGGTTTAAACACATCTGGGTTTAATTATTTGGATTAATTGTTTGGATTACTGATGGAAGAGTTTTCAATACCTGTACAATCACCCTCCACTTCTTTTTGTCTCAATGTTCTTTATTCAGATTGTTATCGTGGCAATGGCAAGAGTTACATGGGGAATCTCTCCAAGACAAGATTTGGGCTACCTTGCTCCACATGGGACAAGAATATTGAAGACTTACGTAGGTGTGTACATATGAAACAGAAAGGGATGATTCAGTGAGTCCTGGTTAAATACTGCCTCCAGACGGCATATCTTTTTCTTCTGCAGTGGTTCTAAAATAGCCCCTTATGCCCTGGAGCTTTTCGTATCTTCTTTTTTTTTTTTTTTTTTTTTTTTTGGTGTTTAAATATATTACACAACATGTCTTTGTTTCGGCTAACCACTAATTGCAGGCTTTGGGATGTTTCTTAGTGTTAGTTTACTGGCCTGATTTACCCCATATTTGTCCTTGAAAGTTTTGTTCTATGAAAGTATAGCAGGAATGAAGTGGGAAATCATTATCTCACCATCTGATCTCATAGCTCATGCTGCTTCAAGCAGGGAGTTGGACCTGAAACCACCTAAGGTCCCTTGCAGCCTGAAATTGAATCTTGAGTCTACGATCTGATGACACTGCTGTTAAAGCATCTTGCAATTTCTGTTGTTTATCACTACTTTAGCTTCATATTCAAGTAGAGGAAATGGCAAGTTAGTTTAATTTATTTGTTAAAGTAAAAATGAATCGGCAATAAGTACAAAACAAGTTGTGTTTCCAAGACTTTTTCAGTCATGCCAGGATCCTCAGTGTTGTCTCTGTTGGTTCAGAACAGTAGATTAATAAATGTCAGGACTGACATGAGCAATGACTGCCAGGTACCATACAAAGAGATTCATCACAAATTTTCCTATGTATGAGATATCACACAATTAGTGGCCCAGATGGAAATAGTTTTCCCTTAATTTTCTTTAAGTTTCTGAAGCTGATGGGATTATGTTTATGCTACCTTTGGTACTTGCTGAATTAGTGCTCATGATCACCACAGTCATAGTGCCCAATATTAGCCATTCTCCACTGTCCCTGATTCCTGCTGCTGACTTGATGGTCAGTCAGGTGAAGGTGTGTAAATCAGTAAATTAACCTTTGGGAAAGCTGTAAGCAAAAGGCAGACTTCAGTGGCAATGTCTGGAACCACCAACTAGACTGTACGTGGCTTTCCCCACACAGGGTGAGAGACAGCATACATATTCCAGTTTACTGTCCATGTAAGAGAGGCAGAGGTTTAAGATCATGACTTCTGAGAGCTCTGCTAAGTCTTCAAATAGCTGTGAATGAGACAGTTTGAACCTACTGGATGCTTGACGCAATTACATTCATATAATCTTGAGCACAGATTAGCCTTTTTTCTCTTCCACAAATTTTCCATCTGGAAACTCCTTTGGGGAGTTATCTGTCTCGCTTCAGCAGTTACTCTGGTTATGGGTGTGTTACAAGCAGTTGATTATGAAATAAAGGAGCAGTGTAGGTATAACTTAGGAAGACTGTATGCTTCTGTCTGACAAGTCAGAAATAAACAGCTTTCTCTGCTTCAGATTTTCACTCCAAAATTTCACCTTTAAAATGCCTCGTATAGGTCTGCAAGTTAGATGACTTATCACCGCAGTCTGTCTGAACCATTCATCCTTCTCCTTGCCTGCTGCTCAGTCTTGTTAACTTTCTTGTGTTTCTCTTTCCTTTGTCTAAGATTCAGCTTGCTTTGCAGGTTCAGTGCTCCCTTGTGCTACCTGTTAATCTTCAGGGAGAAGGTACCTGTGATGACAGAGAGGCCTGCAAATTTGCTGAGGGCAAGACAGACACTCTTCGAATCAGTGCAACAATACCTCCTGAGGGTATCCAGGGATTTTAGCTCAAGCAGGAGATCTAGAAACCTCCCAGCTGTCCAGTGGACACCGTGCTTAAAATACCAACCAGAGGAAACTTGGACCCAGATCCAGCAAATATTTGGGTCTCATCTTCCCTTTGATTTTAACCAGCCCTAAACCCTGACCTGTAGACTTCTCAATCAGCTAATATTACAATGTGGAGCAAAGCAACATTTAACCTTTGAAAATTTGGGCTATAGTATAAAGCTTTTCAGCACTTTGAATTTTTTTTTCCCTGTAGGCATATACAAATATTCAGAGAACCAGATGTTAGTAAACTGAAGAAAAACTATTGCCGCAATCCAGACGATGATTTTCATGGTCCCTGGTGTTACACAGATGATCCTCTTGTTCCCTGGGATTACTGTCCTATTTCTCGATGTGAGTACTTGGTATGCCTCAGGCATTGTCAACTGCACAGTCCCAGTGAAGCCATGGTGTCACATGTGTATGCATACCTTTCTATTGTCACTTGTGGCAACAGAAAGTGTGTAACTCTATAAAGAATCAATTGTGCATGACTGAGAATGAATGGACAGAAGTTGTTTATGCAATATATGAACAAGGGGTCCTTTTCCTTGACCAGCTTGGAGATTTCAAGGCTTATTTATGCAGCAGGAGCATAAAAGAGTTATTACACATTGTCAAACATTTTCCAGCAGATCTAGCTATTGAATGAGGGCTGGACAGAGACAAAGAATTGTCTAGTGGTCAGAATGCTGACTGTGGCCTCAAGAAACCCGGGGACAGTTATCTTCTGTGCTACAAGCTACATAGTCTTTTTATGTGACCTATACTACTTTGTAAAGTTAGGATAACTCACTATATGTATGCTGAAGTGTATATGTGCTATATAGATTAGATTCTGCTTCTGGATGTTTACAGGATGACTTAACTCCTGGCAAGAACTAAGAACATCATTCTTCCAAAGTTGCATGTTAAAATCTAAATAGCTTAAATAAACAAAATTAAAATTCAGTACTAAACTGACATTAGGTGGAAAAATAAAGATTTATTCTGAAAAGTGTGCAATTCACTTTTATGTTCAAAATTTTTCTCTTCAATTCTTATTTCTAAATCACTGTGTTGTATGTCCTGGGAGAGCATTTAGATGGGGAATTAGGCTTTTGAATGTATGTCTGTGATCTCTAGAGGTTAAGGATAATGTTACATTCATTCCTAGCAGCAATCTGCTGCATTTCCTCATAGTCTGAACTGCAGAATCTCTAAGAAGTGATATTTGAAGTCTCAGGTGATATTTTGGCATCTATGTGAAGAGTAAACAAACTGTGCAAAAGGTTATTTGTGTCAATAGAGATAAAGAACAACAGTCGAAGAAATATAAATTTTATTTCACTCATTCTGAGTTCATTATCTGGATCTATGAAATCCTAAGGAAATATTCACAGAAGAGATTTGTAGGGTATACAGCAATGGTGAATATTATGATTTCTAGAATCAAACTCCAGAGCTAGAATATGTCTGTTTTACAAGTGTAACTTGTATGGTCTAGTATTAAACTACTAGTAGCTCACTCAGGTACTGATAACCAGCTTGACCAATACAGACAAAATGCTGGCAGTTCCCAAGTGCACTGACTTGGTGCCTTTAACTCATCTCTTCAAACTGCACTATATATATATTTATATGTATACATATGTACATACACAAATATATATGCATACACATATGCATATGTGTATACATAGACATGAAAATTTAACTATATATATAACTCTTTACCTTTATTTATATATATATATATGCTTAATGGTGGAAATCTAGTTGCACGAGACTGTTTAAACTGCACCTGTGCAAACTTTCAGTAGCTGTAACTGTGCCTCTAGCTCATAATGCTGGGTCATTCTGCAGACTGCACTGAAGACAAAAATTTTGAACCAAGTTTAAGTAACCTTGTAACTGTATATTGACTTGGACTAAATAGAAGAACCAAATCAGATTTTGGGGAACACGTTTTGATAAGTATAAGTTTTTGCTGATAGCAACATAAAAGGATGGTTGAATTTTCAAAGGTTTCTAAGGAAATGAGAAATTTTCATTGAATCTTATTTGGATTTAATCACATGATTTTCTACAGTTCCTTAAAGCTTATAGAAAAGCCTCACCTTCATTTTTCAGCATTTGCTTGTTCGAATGAAACATGTAAATTGAACATGATAGATTGATGTATTCAAGATTCAGCCAAGAAGAAAAATGCTTGAAACTCCTGTTGCAAAATGTTTGATCCTTATTTCATTCTATTGGAATGAAATTCTGCCTTGTTTTAAATCCGTATCAAATTGTGCTTTTGCAGAGTATTAAAGAAATCATCGAAGTTTAAAACTTTGTGAACTATTAAAATTAACTATATGTCATTTGCTGTTTATTTTTACTGTATTCAATTTTTAGATGTGTTTTAATTTGGTACTTTGGTTATCTTATGTGTCTAGGTGAAGGTGATACAACTCCTACTACAACCAGCTTGGATGGTAAGTAAGTTTGCAGATGTACTGTGCAGTGCGTGTATTCTATTCTCTAAGACTAGCCATTTCTTTCCGATCAGAAAACAAGAGAAAGACCAGTTAAAGATACAGAAAAAACATACAGTTTGGGAAAAATTTCTTTTACAAGGGGAAAATGTAGAATAGCTTTATTATAACCCTTTATCTATTCTCACTGTCCTGTCTTGCCAGTAGTGAGATATGGCAATGATTTTCAATGTTTGCTTTATAACTATGTAAATTTCTGAAAAACCTGTTTAAATATATGCACTTTATATTCCCTATGAATATTTATAGAGACTGACCCATCTTTACTGAAGTAATTTTGATGCTCTAGAAATATAATTCATTAGCGCAGGAAAGTTAATCCGTAATAAATATTGACCTTTTTGTGGTCCTTATGTGCAACTGTACAGGTTTCCTACCGCTGTTTTTAGTAAAATGTGATCTCTGGACCTGCTTTCAGATACTGTTATTCCTTGTGCCTCAACAAAACATTTGAGAGTTGTAAATGGAATCCCAACACAAACTAACGAAGGATGGGTGGTTAGTTTGACATACAGGTAACTATCACTTTGATTAGAAAGACAATACATCTACTAGGATATTTGTTTTGGAACTGTACAAAATGTTGTCCATAATAAGAATACTTCTAGATTACAGTTAAATTCTGTAAAAGCAGAAAATCATCATTCCTGGAACATCAGGTGATTCCACAGTATTCACTCTGTCAGTGAAATATTTATACGATCATTATCACTAACTTACACACATGTGCTTTTAAAGCATTCAAAAGTTCTGCTCTTTTGCTTAGCTACTGCAGACCTTTTAGTAACATTGGCTTAGCATCCAGCATTAAACTATTTTAGAGACTGTTACAAAAACCCCAAGTTTTATATCAATAGTTTCACTTTAACAGAAGTGAAGTGTTGGATTCAGGATTTATCCCCTTGTCAAATTTAACTTTCTGCTTATATCATTGTACACAACTAAAATGTATTCTGTATTGAAAAAATAAGTAGGAACTATAAAGAAAACCTTTTCATTCTGTAAAACAAGACCCTAACATGTACAGCTGGAAATGTGTATTACATTATGGAAGGTCTTACTTTGCTACTGTGTAAAAACCAGAATACAGAATTACTGTTTCTTACGTTCATTACTCTGGTTCATAACTCATCAGTTGGAAGTGTGAATCATTAATGTATAACAGGAGATATGTATCAGTCCTGTATCTTCTATCATGAAAAAAAAGTAAATAAAAAAGTATTTTTTGTCTCCTGATACAGACTAAAGTAAATCTCAATTCTATTAGCTTATGATTCATCATCTCTTTTGAAACCATGTTGTAAAATAGGCCTTAAATGAAAAACTGGAGTAAAGGAAAAGATAAAAAGCCTATTTTCTACATTGCTTCATTGATAGAGAAATTCTGGGGATCCTTCCCATCCTTAGTAATCTTTGCATGTTACGAGATCCAATCAGAACTAGACCTTTCTGGAAGTCTAGCAGATGGTTACAGAAAGATATTTCTGGAGGAACGTCACTCTATTCCTAGACTAAATTAAAGATAGGTGGGCTGGATCACTCTGGAAAAGATTATAATTGCACTGTTTTTAAAGCAGCCTTGATGTTTGACGAACTTTTAGACAGGTAAGGTGAATTACATCTGGGTGCCTAAAATTTAAATGACTAATAGTAGTTGAACCTGGATTTTATGCTATGCAACAAAGTTCCATTAAGTAGATGAGTGCTTAAATGATTTCAGATTCTTTTATGAAAAAGGGATTCCTGGAAAACTCCAGCAGCAAAATGTATTTTTAAGTGTTACATGTGGGCACAAAAATGTAGTTTTATTTTGTATTGTTACCAAGGAAGCAAAGAGAATGTTGTCTGAAACAAAACCTTAACGATTTCGGGACTTTCTGCAAAAGGCTATCTGTACACGTCAAAATGGAATTACCATGTCTCAATGGTAAAGGCTTAGTGATAGGTAGAAACTTGTATTCGTATTTGGTAACCAAGGCCCACCTCTAAATGTTAAACTACTCAATGACGATTTTCTTATATATCCGATTCAGATTCTGTTATTAGGTATAATTAAGTATATTTGGATGAATTTCATGTATTCATGGAATCAGCTCTAGATTTGTCTTACAAATTTAATAGGTTTAACCTTCCTATGAATACTAGTCAATCTTCTAAAGCAGATGATGCAATATGGTAAATTCCTCTTAATAATTAATGATGCAAACATAACATGGAAGAACACGTTTCTACTGATTGTGACATTTTTATAATAAAACTGGGCACAATCTATATTTTAAAAAGAATCCAGCCTTTTGGACCAGATATTTTGTTCCTCAACCAAAATACAATTAAAAAAAAAAAAAAAAAAAAGGCAAGCATCTGTGTTATTCTGATGTCTTTGAACTTCATATAGAGTCTGGGGTCTTTCCAGCAATTCTTTGAAAAGCTTTGAACATTTGTGTGATTTGAATTTATAAATCGTGAGATTTTAAGCTTTTCCAAATTGCTGACAATTCTGATTCACTTTCCAAAGAGCTGCAGAAAATAAATGTGATTTTGGAAGCTCAAAGAAGGAAACTAATTAATCTGCATTCCACAGGCATCTTTATTTTTGAAAGAACTGTCATGCTTAATTGCTTTAATTTTACTTGATATATTATGCTGCAGGTTTTCTATAATCACATGTAGGATGTCATACATTGCAGATTGTTTCCAACTGAAGTATGTGGGGACAGAAATCTCATAGGGCTTGTAATCAAATAGGAACTCTCCACCTTGAGGTCAATGCTTTGAATAATACCTACATGAATAATGACTAAATGTTGTTTACATCTGGTGGCAGTTTGGGGACTTGCTTGAAAGTTTCAGTCCAGTTCCTGTTACAAAGAATTAGCTTGCCTTTTTTTTTTTTTTTTTTTAAAAAAAAAAAATAGGTCTCTCATTATAGGTTTAGCTTTGAAACCACTAAATGAACAAAGTAACTGAATTTCTCTTTGCTCTGTGTTCTTATACATTGGAGTAAATCACTGCAAAGTCATGTTACTATAAGTATTGAAACTACAGAGCAAAGGGACAGAGACATGTTTTCACAGGCTGTCAGTCAGCCACTTTTCACCAGCAAAAATAAGTGGGGAGCAAAAGTACTCTTTAAACTTTTTGACTATGTAGAAACTGATACTATTACTTTTTTTTTAACCTTTTTTTTTTCTTTTTTCTCTTCCTTTTTTTTTTTTTTTTTTTTTCCCCACAGGAATAAGCATATCTGTGGAGGTACTTTGATAAAGGAAGAGTGGGTTCTAACAGCAAGGCAGTGTTTCCCTTCTCGGTACAGTAGTCTGTAGTTTTGCAATATTGAAATACATCTATTTTCAGGAACTTATCAGCACAACACTTCTTCAATTTAAATGCAGCGGTTTTCCCTCCTGTTTGGCTTTATCACTGCTTTTCTGATGTAAAAGTCCTGTGGGACCTTGGTATTTTCTGTTATTATTGTTGTTAATCTAAAAGAGTTCTGGCTATTTTTCATAGAAGTACAAATATGTTTTCCAAGTGTAATGGTTAGACAATTGCCTCTTTATAAAAATAATCTCATGCTTCTGCTTAACTGGACAGAATAAAACAACAAACTGGGGTAAATCTCAAAAAGTTCAAAGGTTCATACTGTCCAAGGATCTGAATGTTTGGATACACTTAGGAAACAAAAATTAGATTTTAGTCAGTTAAAGATAAAATTATGTAGTGGCTTCAGACCAAAAACTTACATCTGAGCATGTTGATTTTGGAATAGCAGTTGGCAGCATAAACCCATTTCTAGTGAAGAGTATTTGTTAAGATCTTCTAGCATAATCATATTAAGCAGAGTTTTTTGAGTTATTGTATTATAAACTCAGCAAAATCCTAACCACCTTTGCCTCATTTAGGTACAAAGATTTAAAAGACTACAAAGCCTGGCTTGGAGTCCATAATATCAAAGGAAAGGGAGAGGAGAAGCATAGACAAGTTCTGAATATCTCCCAGTTGGTATATGGCCCCACAGGGTCAGATTTGGTCTTACTGAAACTTAGCAGGTTAGTAGCTATTGCCAATTCCAGGATTTTCAACTGATGAATAAGATTTTTCCTAAATAAGATTTGCAGATTCAGTCCTCTACTACCTCTGATACTGCAGATAATGTCTCCATGGTGTAAACTTTCAATTGTAAGAAATTTTACTTGATATATGCAGAAATACAGGTCCATCTACCTTACTCAGAAAATAAATGTTACTTCTGAAAAATCGTGCCTACATTTTCTCCCTGATAACCAAGTTTAAGTTTGTTGGAGGGTTTTTTGTTGGTTTTGTTTTGTTTTGTTTTGTTATGTTTTTAAAAAACAACACACATTGAAAAATATATATGGTTTTAATTTATAGAATAGGCGCCAAATTGTAACTGAGATCCTTGTGTATATATGAGCTTTCAAACTTTCTCCATATTAGCAAAACTATATATTCAAATGAAATGCCATCATTACTTACTTTTAAGATGAAAACCCAAGTTAAATAGCATAAAAGTGGTGACAGCATGTCAAGAAATCTTTCGACAGTTAACAGCTGTAGCACAAAAAATAGGTAGAAAAATCCATCATATTCTTCAAAGATGGAAAAGAAAGGAAAATAATTGGCACAGTTTTTAATTACTGTGATCTTTAATAGATTTAATGACATTTTTAAGATACCTTTTAGAAGGTTAAGTAAAATCCATTATATGTATTATTTGTTTTCTCTTTTCAGACCCGCCATATTGACAAATTTTGTAGAAATAATCCGATTGCCCATTTCTGGATGTACCATTCCAGAGAAGACAAGTTGCAGTGTTTATGGATGGGGATACACTGGATGTAAGAAACTATTTTTAAAAACTAAATGAATACATTGGCAGCTTACTTCCTCTTGTCATTATAGGTGAGGCTGCTGGTATTGCCTGATGCCACGATTGTACAACACTTTTTGTTATAAAATGCAGTTTCATTTTTTTTCTAATTTCATAAATTTCTGAGCATTTTATCTAAGATCATTTAACATGAAATATTTTCTACTAGTCTATCTTTTTTTTGTTTGTTTGTTTCAGTGACAGACAAAATGATTCAAACATTTCAAAGAATGAATTGGAGAAAAATATTGTTCTATGTGTTTAAAAAATCTGGCAGAATTATTTTGCAGACTTCTAACGCTTTTTTGAAAAATTCATCTACTTGAGCAGTATCTTTCTGTATCCCAAAGCAGGCTGCCCTGTGGAAAAACTAATACAGAATCATGTAATCAAAGACATCATTAACATACACAAAGACAGTGAACTGAGGATGCACAGGCAGCCCTAAGTCTGGCATTTAACTTTTGAGTACTTGACTTTGCAACCTTACTAATGTTTATTAAACACAGTTTTTGTGTGAAGTAAATACAAATATGTGGGATAACAGACATTTATTTAGTCTGGTAAATACTATATCTGGCTAATTATGTGTTGATGATAAAGTTAATAGCTGCCAGTTGACAATAATTACTCTGATAATTACTGTGCTCAAATGTCTTTTGCCACAGACCCTGACTAAGCATCAGCAACATACTCACGCTGTCCTGGAAGCAGAGCAGAAACTAGACTGTAATTCTGAGGCTCTCTTCCTTGTAACCCTTACTCCGCATTTCGTTGTGGGTGGCTAGTAATGTGTACCAGCCCTCTCCCAGATGACTGCCTTTGATGTTCCTGGAATGACTGTGTTAGCCATCCTCTGGGAGAAATGGCTGTCTGGGGGACAGGGAAATCAGGCTGAAGCACAGTGCAGCATCACAGGAAAGCTTAGCTTAAGAGAACTGATAAGGAATTTGCAATGTCATGAGTTATGTAATACAGTAAAAACATCTGTCATCCAAGGACTTTGAACTATATTTTATGCACTATTTATTATAATCCTCACTGCATCCTGGTCAGGTAAGGAAGAAGTGTTACATCTATTTTTTCCAAGAAAACAAGATAATAAGTCCATGAAGGGCAAGCTTGGCATTTTCTTTGATGATTGTGAAGAGAATGGGTAGGTCCAGGCTCTTTATTTGTCTTCGCAGCTTGTGCAGACTTGTCTTTCGACATGTAGAACAAGGGTAAGCTCCACAGGGCTCCTGCTTCCTGACCTTCACACTGATGAATGGAGATTGCACAAGGCTATGGCTCTGCCCTTGCAGGCACAAAGTCATTCAGTGTAGCTGAGCCAGCACAGAATGAGAAAAACTCTGCTCTGATCAGTATTTTTCAAGTCACATATCCTTCCCTAGGCCATGACAGGCATTGTTACACATTAGCTTGTGTTTAAGGCAGGGAGCAAAATCCTCGCTCCACTGATGGGAGTCACAACATTCTCAGGCTCACTTTTTCTGATTTTTGTGACATGACAGGGCAACTTGGAGGTGAGCTGTTAAGTAAACTCAGTTACATAGTCCTTTCTTCTAATACAAAAAGCTTCTCCAGATATTCTCAGAGAACTGAACAGACATACGTACCAAACAAATTTATTGCAAATCTCATTTGTAGCAAATATAAGAAATCCAAAAGACAAATGTATGACAGCAGTTAGGATGGACAAAAATGTGAGTACTGGAAAAAAAGTACAATAACTGAAATTACATGAGTAAGTTTGTCCAGACTGTATTTTCAATTATTTTTTTCCCCTAAAATAGAATAAAGTTTTCATTCTCTTTTCAATCCTAGTAATTAACTATGATGGCCTTCTCCGAGTAGCAAACCTGTTTATTTTGGGAAATGAGAAATGCAACCAATATCTCAAAGGGAAGATAATTGTGAATGAGTCAGAAATCTGTGCTGTGGCTGAAACGATTGGTGCTGGGCCTTGTGAGGTAAATATTTCCTAACACATTAGGAGACATCATCCTTTTTATTTCTTTCCCAGAAATAATTTACTGGAGTTTTTTATAATTATTCTCTCCACATTAAACTTGTACACAAGACAATACTTTAATCTTTGGCATTGGAAAATTATTTGTATTTCTAGTGACCTATTTTCTGCCAGAGTTCAGGAAGAGGTACCTTTGCTTGATTTTCACCGTACCATCACACCAGTAAAGGATTTATATGAATGTTAAATATATGACTAAACACTTTGCTAGACAGAGACAAATTTGTGTTCTGCATAATAAGGATTAAAGTGGGCTGTGTGCTAGCAACAGCAGTACATTTTGATTGAGCAGAATGCAAAGGCTGGAGCAAATTTAACTACTTAGATGAGGACTTGCATTCAAAATACAAAAAAGTCACTGCTCAATTGAGTTGATAAAGTTATGAAGGAAAGAGAAAGATCCAAATATGTAATGAGGTTCAGTATTAGTCAGAAGGCTGGAGCATTTGCTCTCCCTAACGAAGCCTGAGCAACATATCAGTGAGAACAGGAGAACTACTTCAGTGAAAGTATAGTTTGATACAGTTGTTTTGCTGAGGACTAGTTTTGATGATGGAGAAAAGACATCTGAGGAGAAATGCTGTAAATCATTTCTTACAGAAAGATATAACTTTTTGTGTGGAAAATCTGCCTGATTAGATGATGTCTAGAAGGCAAGCAGTCATGAACATTATTACGCATTTAATATCTAGAGTAGAATAGATGATTTCATAATACTGTTTTTGACCAAGTAGTGAAATTTTCCCTACCCAAGTGTACTACCAAATCATGGGGAAATGAGGTCTTCATCAGGCTGAGGTCTCTTCCATTTATTATTGATATTCCACAGAATCATTTTGTTATTGCAAAGTATTTTCTTAAAAATCAAATATTTAACCATAAATGAGCTCTCAGACATGTCAAAGCATGTAAATGAAACATGTGCATGGAAGTCTGCTGGGGATCTTGCACTTTGTTTTCCCCTGAAAGAAGAAATGTACTGAATTAATATTAGCAATCAGTCTTAATCACTGCATGGTTTCCTGCTCCCTGAGTTCCCCTTTGAAGCTACTTTCCTCAGCAGAGAACAGGCAGAGAAACAAAATCAGATTGGCAAGTGAAACTCCACTCCTGAAAGTATTTTATGAGCTGCTCTGATGGTACTGACATAGTTCATTGTTCATGTGGGAACTAATCTGCAGTCAGTCAGAAAAAAAAAAAAAAAACCAAACCAAATAAAGGTCAAGTATTGTTGTTTCTCTGGTGATCCGGAGAGAATACAATGGCAATTGTCAGCTTTTATTTTTTGAAACAATGTCTCACTATCCGACATGAACATTTACTGTCTAGTTTTGCAGCTAGTTTGCTAGGTTCAGTATATGTTTTATCTGGGTAAAAACTGCAGTATGTATGTTCAAGTTCCAAATCTATGTGAATGTATCATCTAAATTACTGTTTCAATCTGATTTAAACTGGTTGTATTTTAATGCTAAATAAGAGCCCCATCTGAGTCAGCCATACTCCATATTTTCACTGAACACATATACTGGTCATTGATGTCTCATTCACCCAGAATAATGAAAAAGTATATTTTAACAAGTTATGTCCCAAAACTATGTCTACAAAATATTGTCTTTTATTACGTCTGGGATTCCCCTATTAGTACACACAGATTCTCATCCTAGGGTCTTGCAGGATGATTGACTGACAGAAGGTTGTTAACCTGGCTCTGTCAGTAGTCTTTGATGCAAAGCCTGTTATAACAAAGATGTTTATCAGGAAACACACTTTCTGCTCCTCTGGTTTACATGCACATAAACAAGTATGCTTTCAGGTTACTGAAAGAGGAGAGTAAAATCTGGTAGTCTGAAGTCACTAGAATCACATATAAAATTGGATCACAGGATTTCATTTGCCTGGGAAGCAGCCAAAGCTCAAAGGCCAACATTGGCATTGGTTCTCATAAGTTCTGGTTGTGAAAAAGATATTGGAAGCTAGTTTTTGTCCTATGGCAAGAAAAACTCTATTGGCTGTTCATTGGGCTAAGTCATCCCCAAAAGAAACCAGTCAGAAGGAGACAGGTGGGAACTGTGTCTTGAAGCACTTTGAGAAGTGACATACGTTATGTTTATTTTTTCCTAGCGAGATTATGGTGGTCCCTTGGTTTGTGACCAAAACAGGCTGAAGATAGTAGTTGGTGTCATTGTTCCTGGCCGTGGATGTGCCATTCGAAATCGTCCTGGGATTTTTGTTCGGGTCTCATATTACTCACGGTGGATACACAAGATTATGATGACCTACAGGAAACCTTGAAAAACTCAACAACTTCCATTCAGAGAAAGATTTTGGACAGCATGGAATTAATGTGTAATGTAAAGATCAACAATTTTTTAACTACTTGATAGTCAAGTTTGTTGAACTTCTTTTAATATTTATGGGTGGTTTTGGTGTTTTTGTCTATCAGTGTTGTTTTATAAATGTTGAAGTGACTTACAGTATATGCAAGTATGGTGACATATCTCCTGAAGATACTTGAATGGGTAAACAATTTTGCAAAGATATTATTACTGGACGATAAATGGCTTTGAAGAAATAGATCATATGACCTCTTTTATGCTGCTCTTCAGATTATCTTAGAAGGAGAAACAAATTATAGTTTTATTTAACACATCTTATTCTTTCTATGAGCCATATACTTCTCTTCATATATGACAAAAGACCTAGTGAGAGATAGATGCATCTGTCAAGGACATCATATATGATCATATTACTCTTCCCCCCTTATAAGAGGTCAAAGATTTTGATACTTCATTAAAACTAATCTCTTTAGAAGTTCATTTTTTTATTATTGATGGACTTTGACAAGCCTGCCATGAGCAGAGTTCTCGTAGAAGTCAGTATCTCTTCCTTTGACACAGTGCTTATAGACTCCAGTTCTGCACTTGGTTCCTTCAGTGTGTATGTGGTCCCCTAACAGATATCTCAAAAAACCTTTTGGATGAGGGAAGAGATATAGAAGTGGACTGGTTAACAAACTATTGATCATTTGTTTAAAGTTAGTCCCAGAAATAACTGTGAATTTACAATGTTAAAGAGAGTATTTCATACATTTTGAAAAATTAATCCTGATTAGCTATTGGCAGACTTTGTCCATTGAAAGAAATTTCAATCAAATATGCCCCAGTCTTTCTCAACAGACAAGTGTTAAAAATTCAGTTGATTCTATTTATTTCATGAAAGTAACTCTGTATTTACAGCAGGAAAAGGAATAGTTAAATCTGGCACTTGGCTGAGAGTCTTAATACTGGAAAAAGTAAGTTATATATTAATAGTCTTTCAGAGACTTAAGATCTTTAATAAAAACTTACCTAGACTTGGACAAAATTATATATTTGTATAATTCCTTTCAGGGTAGTAAAATTACTGCAGAGATTGATATGATCTTGTATGTAATATAGAAAACATCATCAATAGTTCAGTAGCTCGTGTTTCCTGTCTGTGTGTGGAACCACCATTTTCCTCTACGTTGACGGGGAAAGGGAACAAGTAATCAGCATCTATGAAAAGCACTTGTTCTCTTTTAGACATTTAGTTGTATGGTTGGAATTATTATACAAATATGTTGTTATAGGTGGCACCAATTACCTTGTAATTTCTGGAAAATTGATATAACATATATCCAATTGTTAGTTTTACTACTGTACATGTAATTTTATAAGTAACTGCACTGTTACTTCACTTGTGACTATGTAATTGTAAATGTTTCCAGTAGCAAATTGTATGGTATGTATATCATATCTAACTGCATAGCCTCTAAGTTGACATGATGGTGTAGACAGATAAAAGGACATTTCATTCAGAAGACGCAGGGTTGAATTCTGCCCTGGCAGAAAGTAACCACTTCAGGGGAGCTGTCTTGGGAGGCAGCCCTCATGTTGACTCACCAAATTATTTTCATCAGCAGTGCACTTTGACTTCAGTGGGACTCAAATACGCTCACATGTCCTGGTGAGCTGGGATGAGTTTCAGCCCATGCTTAAGTGGCTTGGCTTGCTGAGATTTGTGTCAAGCATCCAGCATATTCTACTGGCACATAGGAAGAAGGAAAGAAGTCTTTCAGCAAGCAGAGCTTCTGAAATTCCTCCTGATGTAAATAGTCTCTTTGGACAAGATGCAACTTCTCTGTACAGCGGGTTTGAGGCTGTGGATGCTACGCAGATAGTCTGTCTCAATCTATTCTGTCTGCCTCTGAAGGCTTTATGCTCCTTTTGGGCTCTTTTACTTACCAGGCCTAAAGAGGGCAGGATTTAGCCTATTGTATTTACAGTTAATTATTGCCATGTATGTGAAGAGTGTATTCTTACTAAGTATATACTGACCATATCTTATTGAAAGGATTAACTTTTTAAGAGAGACTTTTAAAAAACTCCAAGTGAGTTTTGTTTTCAGTCACAAGTAGAATGTGGATAAAATAGATAATTCCATGTTCACTCTTTGTATTCTAAGAATTGTTATGTGCTCACTGTATTATATTTGCAGGCATTTTGTTATGTCTATCTAAAAAAATCAAATCCTAAAATATTTTAGTTATAAGCTTCTGCTGTGCAGAAGACTGTGATTTTTATATATATATATACACACATATATATATATATGATAAAAATACTGTTTTTTGTTAGACAACGTGTAAGGATTTTTACCTGTTTGTTCTGGGCAGCGCCTCAGTAAAATAAATTGTGCAGAGTTGATGCTCCAGAACTTAACATGTTTGTATGCACTTGCTTATCAGGTGCTCTTGCTCTCCCTATCTCAGTATGGAGGGCATGTGAGACTCTGAAAAGCAAGGGAAGAGAAGAATAATGATATGTGGTAATGAATTTGTACTTCATTTATTCCTGTGAATATTTCTTGTTGGTACCAATGGTACCGTACCAGGCAACTGTTATAACTACAGGATTCTCTTAAGAAAGGACACTCTATAGATATTTTTTCACTGTTCTAATATTTTTCTCTCTGTAATAACAAGGGAACCTAATCTAGTGCCCATCTAAATTGCTGGAAAGCCTCTTACTAACTTCAGTGAGATCTGGACATTACTTTGTAGATGTGATTTTATTCATGTTAGAATTACAGGGTACAGAACTTAAATTCTTATCTAAGGATGTTCTTAAACTCCATTGAATTTCATCTTCATTCTCCTTGATGTAAATAATCCTTGGTCTGTGAAAAGTGTAATAACTGGATATAAAATTTTGCCATTAAAACCTAAGAGCAGATTTTGTGTTACTGAAGTTAGTTTGACTTAATTACTGATGGGCATTGGAACTGGCTGATGTTTCTTCCTTTCATTAATGAAACATTTTTCCCTTAAAAAACCTTTTTTCCCCGATCTCTTTTCTCTCATAAACCTCATGACCCTCAGAGAAACTGTAGCTCTTATTGGGAATGTACTGGTCTAGATTTTTGCTGCTACTGCTGAAATCTTTCTCTAGTTTGCATTCTGCAAACCCTTGCTACAGGTAATGCCAATGTACTTGACAGAGCTACTCACTTGTGTTAGAGCTTTTCAGACGAGGGTCCAAATATATCTCTGAGGGTCAAAATCTACTCAGGCAAAATGTCCCTTGAAATCAGTGAATGTGATTGTCAAAAGAATGGGGCTGAAAGTTGCTCAGTGCTTTTCCCTATGACTGTGCACTGATCTACATACATCCTTGTACACTGAAAAGCACACAGATTCTCAACTCCATGGCAACTGCATCAGGAAGTGGGGCTTTATTTCCATCCTTCTGGAAAGCTGGTTGTAAACTGGTTGACCCCACGGAACCTGTATGAAACCTATTGGATTGGTTTTTTAGTCTTGTTTCCTTATCAATTATTTTCTTCCTCCCTCATGTGCACTGGTATATTATTGTTTTATGAATGTTGGGGCTGCTGGCAGGAACTAACATGGCTTTTCACCCTAAAGTTTTACAGTGTTCCTTTTTAAACATCCTCTTAGGCATTTACGTATGGTGTTTCCTTGCATGAGATCTAACTTCAGGGAGCTGCCTGTGGAATTCAGCATATGACAAGAGTATTTTTTCATATTTAAGTGGGAAAAATAATGCTCCCATTAAATCCAACTAGCTGAATGCCTAATGAAAAGGGAACACTGTGGTTATAACTTGTATTACAAATCTTCTGTAATTAACGGCATCTTCATTAGTTAATAAAGTTGGTATTTTTGTAACCTTGTTTACTCTTATTCTTAATAAAGTATTTTATAAAAAAGAACTTAATTAGCATTATATTTCTTATTTAGAGAAGAGGTTTGGAACCCCATTGCTAGGCTCCCAATTCTAATTTCAGTGAGGGATTTTAGTTTGCAGAGTAAGGATGACTGGTGCTTTGAAGATCTTCATATGTCCTATAGCAGAATTGCACATAAAATGACAGATACAGCCAAATCCATGCTGTGATCCCGCTGAGTCTCCCCAAGAGCTTCCTGATGGAATTCTGCAGTGAGAATGGCTTAAGCATATTATGGGGTGAGTATATTTGCAGTGGAAAGGATGTGCTTAACCTAAACATGAATATTTACCAAGTGGATTGTCGTTTCTTACAATTTCAGTATGAGAGGCTTGAAATTTTAAGTATTTCTTTTAATATACTTTACACTTCAGAAAGGGCTCCCCTCACTGTATCACTTTGTACTACTGATGGAACAAAAGAGGATGCAAAGGAGACTAATAACTGGCACAAACCTAGGTGATACTGCTGCACTTAATATCAAAACCAGACAGCAGCAATAACTAGCAAAAAAAGGAAACAAGCAACACCATTACTAGCCCCACCAGATAGTGCCTTTGTACAGCCGAGTACTGACAAGCTCCTATAGCATCATAGCATTCTGGTTAGGTAAGTTCAAAGAAGGGACAGTAAGTTCATTCTTTTTCATTATCCAGCTGAAATTTCAAAGTTCTAAGCATTTCTGGTTACACTGCAATTTTGATGATTTAAACATATATTTGCTAACAACTCCAGCTATATCAACAGTGAATCATTCTTCAAATAAACTCATGTGCAGAGTGTTTGAAGTCTGATTCTGAATTTTCCATGGTAAACATCACTTTCTTTCTGTTTGTAGTCCGAAAAGGGGACTTTCTAATTCATTCATAAAATCAGAGGATTTTATCAGGAACTCCTGAAATCAATGGGAAGCTTGCCAATAACTTTAACCATGCAGGAATGCTTCCAAAGTTATAAAAATCTAGAAATAATCCATATGGCAAAACCATATCTTGCTATAGTTTTACATTTAAAGTGTTAAGGGTGTTCAGGTGACCTGTCTACCTCCTGGGACCCATCAGAATTAACTGCTTGTACAGCAATTTGCGCAGCAAAGGTCTATAAAGGGATATTGCCTTCATATTATATTCTGTAATGGTTTTATCTTTTGTAGTTGCAAGAACACTATAATCTGCAGATGATAAATGATGAAAACCCACATTGATGCTCAGTACTTGCTTTTTGCTCTTTGTTATTTAACAAGCCTCGTGTAAACAGAGCAGGCCATTTAGTAGAGTTCAATTGTGCATCTACTTTGCCTTCAAAAGCACCGATTTCTGGATAACTATGTTCCAGTGAAAACCACGTGCAATAAATAGGAAAGAAAACAGCTGGGAAGAAAAAGACAAACCATAAAAAAGGTTAATACCAAAGTAAGCCCTAAAATGAACAGATACATTTTTTTTCATGTTGTCTCAGTTTTATAACATAGGATATATGGTGTGAAAAGCTACAATAGAATAGCTTAATAGCTTTAGCTTTCCTAAAGCTGTTTCACTTTGGTTCAGAACACTTGAGAAGGTTCAATGACTTCTCCATATGGTCACAAAAGACGTCGTACAAGTTGTGCTTCTGTGTCTGAGGACCTGATCCTACTTGCATTGAAATGCCTCTCAAAACACCGTCTAGGCCTAATGTATAGGTCTTAAATCCTCTTTCTGAACCCCTCAGATCTTGTCATGGGACTGTTTCAGATCCTGACTTAGTCAAGCACTCAGAGTATGTTCCACTCTGGTACTGAGTGGCAGAGGAGAAAAGCTTATATTTTACTTCAAACTTGGGCATCAAAGTTCCACTGCAGACTATCACCTTTGCTCATAGTCTAACTGAACATAAAGATTGATGTATTTACTATTCAAATATTTATCTTTAAAATAATAATAATAATAATGATGAAAAAACCACAATGGTTGCAGTTACTATTATAGTTTTTATACACATATTAATAAATTCCTTAGGGGGAAAACTCTCTACTAGAGCAAAAAATTATACCACTTCAGAGCCCAAGAGACGTTGACATTTGCTTGAGATATCTTAAGGTGTGTCTGTTTAAGCTAGGGTTATCCTCAATTGGTTATTTGATATATTCTACTGGGAGAAAAAATATATACAGAAGAGTGCAATTCATACCAATTTATTAAAAATAAGGCAGGAAATACAGCATTAGAGGCACACATTGGATTAGACAAGGCTAGTGTAAAACACAAGCATGGATATAGTCCTCTCTCTCCACTTGAGAGAAGATTTACCTTGAGTAATATGCAAGTTTATAGCATTTAATTCAGTTCAGATTATACTAACTGAAAATTTTCCAGATGGTTTTCTTTCCTTGAGGATTAATGTCAACATGATACACAGACTGAGCAAATATGCATTTACATCAACATTGCTATTACAAGGCATGTCAACAAAAGTCTCATGTCTTGGGCGTAAATATGCCATCTGCTGTTCAGCCTTGTGTTTAACAGTACTGTAACTTCACATAGCAGTTACAAAACTGCCATCATATAGTTTCTTCTCTCTCTTTTTTTTTTTTTTTTTAATTTAAATGAAAGCTCAGAAAATTTGTTGTTCACCGCACTGTAAATTGTGGAAGCTTTGCATTAAACATTCACTTGAAAGCCTCTGTTTTTCATCGTTGCGCATCTTCACGAGGCAGCTGAGTCCCAGTTATTGCCTGATCCTATAATTCTTCGAAGTCTATGTTTCTGTTGGAAAAGTCACAACATAGCTTTAATTTTTCCTGTTGACATATTCAGAATATGTCACTAAGAATACCTGTAGGAGGTGAAAACTCATTGCAGACCTGAAATATTCAGATACCAGCCTTCAACTAACCATACTGAGGTTCCTAGTTTGCCATCAAGTACATTAACACAGGGAAAGGAATATGCTAGTGGCCTAGGTGGCTTCTATAGATCCCGCATCAGTGAGTCTTTGTTATCCCTGAGGAGGTGCTCCACAGCCCTCTGTATCAAACAAGAGACTTGATGTGACTGAGCACTAAAGTACACAGATTACACATGAACACACAAACAAAGGCACACCACGCCCACACAAATGTACACAGATGCCTTCACAATGATATCTAGCTGACTAATTCAGAACTTCTCTGTCTACACAGATACTTCGGGAAAAGGGTTATAAGGTGGGATTTTCCCTGTCCCCCAGAGCTGTGCTAATTAAAGTGTCTTAGTATAGGAACAGGAAAACCCGAGAAGAGAGGTCTTCCTACCAGGACCACTTGTCTCACTTTGCCTAGTAACCAAGAATAACAAGAGGAAGCTTAGTGGTGACAGCCGAGGGTATGAATTTTTCACATCCTGAATTTGCACATTTGTGATGGCAAACTTCCGTAGTGCAAACCTGAATTGCAAGAAAAAGCCTTATATACCTCAGATCCTTTTTCCCACACTCTGCACTAGTTGGGTTTAAACTGATCCAACCAGTTCTGCAGTGATAGCATATTTACATTTGTCTTGGTGTGTGTGCATGTTTATGTGTGCATATACACATGTATCTATTGTGTCTGCAGCCTTGTAGAAGCTCTGGCATTAGTGTTTGTTGTCCTGGAAACAGACATGTAGACCTGACTAGTGTTCAGCCAGCTGTGTGCTGGTTTGGACCCATCAGTATAACTATAATCTGCATGTGAAGGCCCCAAAGATTAGGAATTAAAAAGCTCAGCCTTGGATCTTAAGATGCTCAAACCCGCAAGGGAATCAGTACTAACCATTTGCATTTACAATAATTGAAATGGTACGCAGCCTTTGGAGACCCTTTTGAATGCTTTTTTTCCTTTTATTCCACTTTATTTTTTGTTAGGTAACACCAGAGGCTGGCCTTAATGTTAAAGCTGGTTTAAACCCAAATATTTTTCCTGTAGAAACTTGCTTCCTTACTGGAGCTCCTTCTAGGCTGTTATCTTCGTTAATTTGGTTAGGATTCTCTTCTAAAGTTCTGGATGGGTTTTCCAGGTTGACTTCTCACTTTATTTTAGCAGGGAGGCTGGACTGTATTTGTAAACATGGTGTTCTTTAACCGCCTCTGATGCCACTTTAGTGTTAAGAACTTTTTAGTTCATATAACCCCCTAACACTAATCCCTGAGCATTTATTTCTTTAACTTTCTACTGAAGTGTTTTATTTAGCCTTACCTTCCTGCCTGGTTTATAAACATGCTTGGAAAAAAAAAAGGGGGGAAAAAAAGTCTTTTCAGTTTTCTTTAGCTGGCCCTTGTGTTAGTGCTACTATATTTTCTTATTGGTACTTTTTCCCACCATGAACTGCAGATCTTACCAACTCAGTCTGCAGGAACATGTCAGTTTTATTGGTACGTTTGACAGACACCAGGCTGGTTTCCAACTGAAATCCATTTGTTTTCCCTTCAGAGTGCTTGCTTACCTTCCCAGGCTCCCTCTCTCTGCAGCTTCCTCCAAAGAGGTGTTTCCCTGCCTATTTGGGTATGGCTTGTGCATTCCCTTCCAAAACTGGCAGCAGAATTTCCTCTCTTTCCCACTCCACACTGGGAAGGATGGACTTTTTTCCCTACTTCCCTGACAAATTCTTCAGGAGTGTAAAATACTCCTTACTTTTAAAACAATTTCTAAATAAATGCAGTAAGGAATCTGTGAAGCTGATGTGAGCTAGGGCGGCCAAAACTTAAAGGAAGACACCTCGCTTGGGCATAATCCAAAAGTTTTGGATGTGCTTCCCTTTTAAATATTTAAATATAGTCTTGGCATTCCCGTATGCCTCTGAATGGTTATTTCAGACACTTAAGAAGAGTTTGTGAGTTCCTTTCTTGGATCGGACGTGGTGAGGCAGTGGTGTTTGTACAGGCTGCATCACAGTGTGATCCAAAGGACTCCTCAACACTGCTGACAGACAAGGACTCCAATTCCTTTTCTTCTCTGCTGGGTTTTCTTGCTTATTTTCTTGTTAGTCTTGTTTGTTTGTTTGGTACTTTATTATTCTACTTTAATGCTGACAGGAAGAAAATAAACAGGAAAGAGTAGTGCTGGTGCAAGTGATGCGTTTGAACTGTCCAATGGATAAGATTTATGGTCTGCTAAGGACAGATTTTTGGAATGTTCTTCTCTTCACTTCTCTCTTGGCAGTTTTCTTGGCCTCCTTAGCTGTCTGAAGAAGCTTCACTTTCTCTATTTGGAAAGTGCTGTCCTCATTATCTTCTTTGTAAGGATGGAAGTGATGAAGTCACTTTGTCTCTCTTCCTCCCTCCCCCCCATCCCACACTGCTATCTACATCCCTCAGCAGATTCAGCAACAGTACTGAACACTTCACCGCAGGACATTTTCCTTGTGCAAAATACAAAGCAAAGGTCTACTTGGGCACACATGTGTTGAAGAACAAAATATAGCAAATGCACTGAGTGGAGTGGCGTTTCTACAACATTTGTCTTACTCTCTCCAGAGACCATTCCTGTAAAGATAGAGCTCCATGGTGTGTGAGAGAGCAGAAAAAGAAAACTCACTCTGGAAAAGAGAAAAACTGCTAGAAAAGACTGTTGCACATATGGTAGGCTTTTGATTGCTCTTCAAGATGGGCTACTGCCTGCACATGAGTAGTGAGTGGATGTCTGTCTTGAAATAGAGTTCTGTAGAGACAAATGAAAAGGGTTACCCTCAGAGAATTTTAGGTGTGAGAAAGCAGAGTAATAATTTTCGGTCCCAGCTCGTAGGAGTGGTCACTGAGGAGTTTAGGAACTACATAGCTTCTGACAACAGCATATGAACCCTGTTGTTGTCAGGTCTCTTTCTTCAGAAGATCAACTTATGAGAAAAAATTCAGCTTTGAGGGAGAAATTTCAGCAAGCTCTGCTGAAAACACTCAGCAGTGTGCCACTGACTTCCAGGAGATCAGCTCTTTGTATGTAGAGATTGTTTGGTTTGGTTTGGTTTTTCTGCCTGGTATGGGCAGATTGAAAAAGTGGCCTCAACCAGTTTATATCTGTATCTGAATTTAGTCAGTCTTCTGACTTCAGCTTAGAAGATGAAGATCAAGGGAAGAGAGGATTTTTTAAAAAAATGTTCTCTTTCAGGCCACATCCTTGGTATGATTTTCCCAGTTTCACACATTCATTAAAAGGGGAAATATACTGCATACAGAAAACAAACCAAGCCTTCCAAGTGAGAACATATAGCAATTTCATTCAGAAATGCTCCTTTTAAGGCTCAGAGTCTATAAAAACCACACCAAGAGAATACTGTACTCTGCGGTCATTTGTTGGTAAAGCTGACAGGAAATCAAAACTGAAAGGATTCTTCTGTAACTGCCAACTTGTTGTAATGGAAGCCAGGGGAAATATATTTATCTGTTTACTTGACTAAGAAGAAAGAAACCAAAACATATTTTCCTCCAATTGTAGAGGGAGATTAGACTGTTACTAGTCACTCGTGTACTAGACTTCCCTCCAGGCCTTTCCTAATGTTTTCTCTTACATTCAAAACAAACAAAATATTAGCTCTTAGGAAAAGAAAATATTTAATAGAAACTAAAAAGAACTTTAAGTACCTAATATTTCACCTTTACAGCCTTAAGGATATTGTCCAGTACTTCACATTATTGAGAACTATCTTTTTGTGAATGATTTTTGCACAGTAGAATTTGCATGCTTATAATCTACTGCAAAACCGCAGCTGCAAAGATGGACAGCCCATTTAGAGGTATGACTCACTAGGCTTGGTTTTCCCTCCAAAATTAATTTTTATTTCATTGAAATAAATAACATGAACTAGAATGGATCTGATTATAGGAGATTCTGTCACCTTTCTTAGGATTTATTGTAATAGATGTTAGGTCAGTTGGAAGATGTGGGACGGAGGCTACTACCAATGTGATACTAAATGAGATCTCTTTAGTCAGAATCTCTGTACAAAACAGTTACATGATGATGTGAAGAATAAAAATAACCTGAAATATTCCAAGGTCAGGCTCAACAGTGGATTTTGTCTTTGCTGCATTTCTCTGATAATACAGAGCTGCCATAAATTTCTTCAATTGCTGTATTTACAGCAGTTTTGTACTGCCATGTAGCAGTCAAAACCAGCTGGCAAATCTTGTCAAAGATATTTCATTTGATTAATTCTTCTGTCTGGGCAGATGCAGTGCAGTCTGTCAAACCATGAAAATCAAAAAAATTAAGATGTATTTCCTAGAGACTGCTAGCTGGGTAAAGCTTTGGTAGCTGGAAGAGGGCAAGAATCAAAAGTGGATATTTTTCCTAACAGGAAATCTTTGAGGTGAATTTTAACATAACTCTTTTTAGGGAAGTTGCATGAGACAAAGCAGTCAGTTTACAATCTGCAAGATAGATGAACCAGATAACTAACATGCTAGGTTTTGTCCAATTTAAAAATTTCACAGCAGGAACAATCATACTTGTAGCAAGAGATGAATCTGTGCATGCTACAACCATGCTGTGTTTTTTTATGCTTTTCAAATTCTGTCATAATGTTCAAAGTGCTGAGAAAGAATCTCATGCACAGACTTTGTGACATTATTCCTATGTACTGAATGTACCTATAGAAATTCAGACAGAATAGGTAGACCTCCACTTCTTACATATTTAGCACGATAACATGAACATGAACAGATGATGCTGTAACAAATGACTTAGGTCCTCATTTGGGACCATAATTAAACATATGTTTAACTTCAAGCATAAAATAAGTCCCATTGACAAGTGCCTTTCTTTGAAGACACAAATAATCCAGTGAATTTATAAAGCATTGTGACTTTGGATGAATGTGGGTAAGGATTCTAGTTGGGGATGGGATTTGTTTATACAGTACCTAAGCCAGGAACACCATAAACATAAAAAAGACTTCCAAAACTGACATTAAAAATATTAATGGCTCCTTTCCATTCCTCTTCTCTTTTCAAAATAACAGCTTAAAATTACATTCAAAGGCTCAACAGCCGCAACTATATGTGAAAGGACATATTCAAATTTACTTCTGCTTTAACAACAGCTTGTGTAACTCCTGTGAAAATAGATGTGGTGTCGTGGCTTAGTCTTCAGTCTTATTAGATGTCTTATTATATGTCTTTGTGTAGTTGAAAGGTAATGCAGAGAACATTTTAATATGGTTGCATTTTAATGACATTCAGTCCAATTACTTCAGAGTCTGTGGGGAGTAACTATAACTGGCTGGTGCTCTGGAGCTGAATTTAGAGTGTATATCTCTGCAGCATCTGTATTACTTGTCTAGACACATCTCAGGATTCAGAATTACAAATGACAGATTGTATACCAGGCCTGACATTTATGTGATAGAATATAGAGATATTTATAACATGATGATAACTGTATCTGATATGTGCTTCATCTAAGATCAGAATGAAGCCCAAAACATTCACATGTGGCAGGGTCAACATCCCTTTATGATTACATTATAGAATAAAAGTATATGTGTATATGTGCAAAAGCCCCAGATCTTGGCTTTCCAGACATTTTTCTATAAATTAAACTCTGGTCCATCCTCAGAAGGAATTCTGAAGATTAAATAAGACTTGAAAAGTATACTGGAAAAGTGTACTACAAATACCTAAATCTCATGAATTATTTGATCAAGCTAATTGAATTATATTCAAGAAATTATGCTAAGTCATTTAGCAAAGCTTGATTCCACAGCTCCACAAACAAGGCAACTGCTTTGAGATTAGTGTCAAAGATTTGTGGATTTAAAACAAATGTTGATGACAAATGAGGAGTCACGTGGTAGAATTTGATGATATGCTCCTCCCTAGAGCAAGAACAAGTTCTTAAATAGTCCTTTGCAATCAACATATGTATCAATTCTTTATTACCATTAAACTTTTAATTTTTTTAATGACAATACAAATAATGAATATAGAATTTATTGGCATTGTATTCAGTTCTTGTCTCTGCTTCTGGCTTGTCAACAGTCACATTACCTTTGACTGTCTGTCAAGACCCTTGCATGCACTCAGGGGCCCTACTGTCCCTGCCCACCTCCAGGGCTCCCCCTGCCCGACACAGCCCAGGACCCCATTCCAGCCCCCAGGGCCATCAGTCCCTGCCCCTGTGAGGCCATAGGGTGCTGTCTCCACCTGTCCTGGCCCATCCCAGTGTCAGCCTGTCCTCATTCCCAAGGAGGTGTCCCATGCCCAGGACTGGGCCTGCCCTGGCTGTCCCCTGGCCTGCCCTGTCAAGGCTGGAGGACAGACCTTGGCTGACAGGCCCAGCCCTGCTGCTCCAGGGAGCCCTTGACACCCCTGGCCCCTGGCCCAGAGAACATTGGCTCTCCCAGCAGCATGATAACATTGATTCTCTATTTTCAAATAATTGTGATACTTTTTTTTCAGCTTAGTGGAAGAAGTACAAAATCAAGAGGAAAGTTTCTGATGCTCCTTCCCGCTGTTGTCAAGGTTTTGTGCCTGCAAAAAGGAGTGTCAGCCTGAATTGCTTTGTTTCGTATGAAACATCCTTCACATCTTTCCCCTGTTCATCAATTTAACTCTTCAAATTTCTTTTCTACTAAAAATTGTTAATTTCTAATGGACAGACTTTGTTTCAAAATGGAAATCAAAGACAGATCATTAGAACACATGGGAAAAAAATTGTTTAGAGCTTCCTAAACAGAAAGTTTCATTTTAGAAATATTTTCCATTTAGCAAATATCTCTAATTTAGCTATAATTTAATCTAATTTTAATAAAAACACTTCCTTCTTTGGGTTTGAGTGTTAATCTTCTTTGGGTTTGAGTGCTAGAGTATTGCAATTCTATTATGATTAATGCTTCAAACTGTTGTACTAAATGTTATTGCTTTCTCCTGAATCCTTATGAGACCATACAAAGGTAACTAGCAGATATTACCTTCATTTCACAAAAGAAGATATAGGTTAATCTGTGCTTCTAAGATTTGTTAATTTTAGTTATTTCTAGCTACTTACAGCAACAGTTTTGAATAGAATATGAAAAATGTGAGAAAAATGGTACGGTTTTCAAAGAAGGCATACGAGAACCTAAAGACCCCTAAATCCCTTCTATGTGTAAAACCACAATAAACTTTGTGTTTGTGTGTGTTTGTCTGTATTTCCTGAAGAAAATTTTAGAAATTTGGGAATTATTGACTAGTTGTGAATTTTTTGCATTTAACTGTAATGAACTGCATGTCATAGTTGCTGATATAAATATATGAAAAAAAAAAAAAAAAGAAACCTACATTTCCTCTAGCTCAATGATTATCAGGCATGAAGATAATATTAAGCATCTTTAAGAGAAAGGGCAATGTACTATCACTGCTTTTTAAAAAATTATTGTTCTTTCTCTTTGAAAGTGACTACAACTCCACCTATTCAATATTAATGTTAATAATTATGATAGATATTTCAGGATCCTGCAGGATTTTCATTTCACAGCAGGCTATTTTTATACAATGATTTTGAGAATAATTTCCATATTGTTGAATTAACTAAACACAATAGTTGCTGTATCCACCCCAAGATGAAATGTACACGTTTTGTACTGCAGCTATGTACAAAAGTTTGGTACATGAAGTAATATATCCAAGCTGAATTGAAAGCGTAAGGGAAATTCTGAAGAGGTAGAATGCAACTAACATTGAAAGTTGGCAAAGACGTTACACAGTTTAACACAAGCTGTTTCTCTCTAATATCATAGTGACAGTTTCATACAAATGACATTTCGTGAGTAATAAAATGACAAATACATCATTAAAATTAGAGACAGATTGCTAAATGGATTAGACTGCAAGTATCTTGGTTTTTTCTTTCTTCTTCCACATGCATATTTCATTTTGCTGAAAAATTATATGCCAATGTTGTTCATACTGCCAGATCTTAAAATGAGTTTTAAAATTCATTCAGTTTTACCATGCAACAGCTTTTTGAGGAGAGGATATTCAGCACTGACTTTTTTTAGGATCCTTTAACAAACCACCCCAAACTCTGTTCTGTAAGCTCTTAGGTGTATGAAGTGCCAGGCACATGTAAGGCTTTGTGCATATATAAAACAACAGCAGAACAACAAAAGGGCCTCTCTTTTTAGATGATCTTCCAAACATAAAATGTTTAAGGCTCAGGTTAGAGCATCAAAGGCTGTTATAAAGCTTGATCTCAGAGTATGCAAGTAACTAATACACTTGGGGGTTTAGAAAAGGAACCAGTCAAACCATATTCACACAGACAAATAGTATACAAGACACAAGCAAGAAAACCACATAAAATAGACTTTTGTCATAAAAGAGGCTAAGAGGCTGGCAAAACATATTTTTAAAAACACTAATCACATAGATCTAGAAGGACTTCTAAAGAAGTTATACATAAAGAGAGGTACCCAGAAAGTTTTATAACAGGCTGTCAAAATTCTGTAGTATAAAAATATAATTTTATTTTCGGTTTTGGGCTCATTAAGATCATTTAGTGTAAGATATAATATTCATTATAGAATAATTTAGGAGTAGTTTCTTTATTATCCTATTTAAATACTTCAGGAGTCTGTTGATTTTAGGGTATATTTTCATATATGATTGGATTGCAGACTTGAGTGACTTGGCAAGTGTGGCTATAGTATGCCTATAGCCCGTGCAATTACAATAAACAAGATATGTTGTTAACAGAGGAAATAAGGAAGTTTGATTTCCTATGGATGTGTGTCCCTTAAATATCTTCCTTTGGGGTAACACCATATCTGCCTCACCAGACAACAGGGAGCAGTAACGTGAGTGGTCCAGGGCTCTGTGTGTGCTGAAACATAATTGTTTTGTAGACTCCTACCCTTCTTTTAAAGTGAATTTGATCAGAGGACTCAAAAGTTGTTAGAGAAGGATGGATCAGTGGCTACCTGACCGTGAGCCAGCGATGTACCATCACAGCATAGCCAACAGCTTCCTGTGCTGCAGGGCCACAAACTTGTTTAAGGTCTTGGACCATCTGACATATGAGGAGTAGCTGAGGGATCTGGGATTGTTCAGCCTGGGGAACGTAAGCACCAGAGGCTATCTTATGAGTGAGTATAAATATCTCATGCAAAAAAAGATAGAAGCAGACTCATTTCAGTGGTATCCAGTGGCAGGACAAGAGACAATAGACGCAAACTGAAATACAGGAAATTACATTCGAATATAAGAAAATAAATCTCCAGATTTTGTACTGTGAGAGTGTTTGAACACTGGAACAAGTTGCCCAGAGATGTTGTGGAGCCTTCATCCTTGGAGATACTCAAAATTCACCTGGACAGGGTCCTGGGCAACCGGCTGTAGGTGAACCTGCTTTGAGAGGGGGAGCTGGACAAGATGACCTTCAAAGGTCTCTTCCAACCTCAACCATTCTGTGATTCTGTGATCCTCTTTCCTTAAGAAACCCATCTAAACACATACATATAAAATCTTCAGAATATCTGTGCAACTGGTTCTCGTTCATTCATTCTCATGAAACAAGTAATTTTGCTTACTGGAGGTTACTTGTATATCCTGCAAAACCCACCATTTGAAGAATATACAACATCTGAGTGGAAAAAAACTTGTTGGAAAGCTTTAGGTTTGTTAAAAGTGCTGTACTTTTATCTGGCAGGGATTTGTTAACCAAAATCCTCTTTTATGATAATACTAAAATATCTTTTACTAAGGAAACTAATGGACATCTTATCAGGCAACCTTCTTTGCAGTGTTCCAGTGGAAACAAGCAGGGGCTCATTTTAGAGTTATCGAATACAAGAGAAAGGAACCAAACTTTTTTTGGTTTTGAACTCATTCTCTGGCAAAACCTTACTTTAGACAGTGGAATTTATACATTCTGATGATGGTGGCAGCCTGTTGGAGTAAACTTAACTCACTCTGAAACTGTTTCTAACTTTGATGAATTTGCAAGCTATGACAAAGGAAGTGATGATTCCATCAAATTGACCATAAGGAATTATGTACATTTTATACAAACCAGGGCTATTTAGTTGCTAGGTAGAGTCCACTTTTTGTTAATGGTCTGTGGAAATGAATAATTGTCAGACTTGCCCAAGGCATAGTGTTTGTAATCATCTTCAGGACTGCATAGGTGTTGGATCTAGCTGTACCAAACTCTCTTTATGCCAAGGCACAAGTGAGAGAAACTACACTGTAAAATGTTATAGGGCCTCATCATGGAAGGTACTGAATGACTCTGGCAAAGGACTAAGGTCCTTGGCTTCAGGTAAAACAAAGAACTATGCAGGATGAGGATGTCACTCTGTAAAATAATCTTCTGATTAAACATGTGCTATTTTCTCCTCTTCTGAAAGGAGTGTGTGCACATTAACATCTGTAAATGCCAGAACAGTGATCTGCTGTATTGAGCAGTCTCAGTTTAAATCTGTCTAATGCATGCTTTGTCTTAGTAAAGATACAGATGCTTTCTGTGGTCCTATAAAAATGTGTGTTTTAATGATGAATGGGCAAGTTTATAGTTTCAATTACTCTTGTCTCCTTTGAAGCAGGAAAACTGGCAACCCCTTATCTAGACTTTAGAAGGTTGAGATAAACCTTGATAGCAAAAAGTATCTGGATTGTCAGAGCTTTTAACTACAGTAAACTACTTAAACTAAAAGCAGCTGTTAGTCAAAAAAGAACAATACCCATTCATTTGTAACATATTCTGCAGTGGCTGGGATACTATTTAATGAGTCTTTTCTTCTGATGAGACTATTGTAAAAAATCTAAGTTACATGCATGGACACACACATGCACAAACGTGCACACAGTGATATAAAACATGTAGTGTTTGAAGAAATCTTGTCTGGTTAACACACAGTAGTCATTTGGAAGAGATGATCCATGGAGATCATTGTGTTCAGAAAACTATAGTTTAGTTCCAACAATATAGCAGTGAGATTACACTCACCATTATGAAAATGTTATTGTTGTCGCTACAGATCTAATATTCCCATGTGATGTTTGGAACAGAAAAATTATCCTCACTGAGAAGTACTATTCCGTCTGCTTCTTTTTTTTTGTTCTTAAATGTAATGGAATTACATGTACAGTGCAGACTTCTATCATGTCTTCTGAATCATTACCAATGTATTTCATTGTATTACGTAAGATAATGATTCTGACTCCCTCTGGGTTTTGTACTAAGTTTCTGCCAAGTTTCTATAAAGATTTCTGGTGTAAATTTAAGTCTGTGTTTTAGTTAATACAGCAAACAGGGAAAGATACTAATTCAATTTGTAGTATATCTTCAGTGTACTGACTTTGTTTATAAAATATTGTTCAGCATTTTTAAAATTCTGCATGGACTAGTTTGGTCAAGAATGAAGCTTTCTGCATTTATGAAATATCTCCCCAGGTCTCTGAAAATGTCTATATCATGCATCATGTCTCTCTATTTTCCCAAAACAGTCTCCTGGAAATATGAATAATCAAATCCATAAGACCAAAGCTTTAGCTGACAAACAGTGGCAACAGTCCACCTGATTTCTAGGAATAAAAATTTATACCAGTTAAAATCCTCCCTTCTGACCAAAAGACTCTCAGTTCTGCTTCATTTTCCTGTGGTTTCAGTGCAAAACCAACTTCTGTACTCAAATCTCAATCAATTTTATTTGTATTACAGAACTTTGTTCCCTTGATAATTAGTTTGGACACTCATTAAACTCAGCCTCTCTTCAGGCTGTACTTCTTACAGTCCACCCTGATACTTGACTTTGCAATGACAAGGTAATGTTAGTACTCTTTTCCGTGATTTCTATATTAGTTCACTATTGGCTGCAAGATACGGCTGGGGATATAGTGGGAAATATTAGGCTGGCAAAGGAGAGGGTTTGGGTTGTTATATGTTATTCTCTCTGCAATTTATCCACACACATCTGCCAAAGGGTCACCATAATTACGCAGTAGTGAAGAAGCACAGTTTTCCTTCTGATTAATTTCAGTGAAGGCATCAATGACCAGATGAAGTTTGAATTTCTGCATTAAACTCTGAAATTGAATCCTAAAGAAATAATTTCTTCTAACAGAGAGAGAGTAATTTGCAGCCCATGAAAAGCTGAGGTTTAGCCTTACCCTTTTCCTCATATTTTAACATAAAATCAGACTTGCTTAGTTGCTTTCCAGAGAGATTTTCCTGTTTTCATATGCATATACTTATTCTTGCCATGGTTTATGCTGGGACTTGGCAGATTGATCCATAGTTCTGAACTTCCCTTCTAGACAAGGACCTTGAACCTCTCATGTGAACCAAAGACTTGAGTTCCTTCTTTCAGGATTTCCTGTTTAATACTATAATATGGTGGTGTCTAGTCCATTCACTTTAGGCACTGGTTCATTTCCAATTTGAAGTGCCTGGCCCCAGATAGGGGAAGAAAGAATATTTGAGCTTCTCTAATGTATCTTCCTGCATTCCTTGAACAGTTTTGAAAAGAAACAAGCACTTCTGAGATCTGCAGATGGAGTCCCAGGCTACTGAAGTCAAATGTCTGCTCTGTGGCCTGTATATGCAACTACCAGAGAATGAACCAGTCTAAGGTACACGTCTATGCTTTTCCATTGAGAATACAATGAAATAACAGGAAATGTTCATCTCCTCCATTCACTTGGGATGCACGCTACTAATTTTGTCTGTGTAGAAGCAAAAATCTCCAAATCTGCAAAATGAGTAAGACATCATAACAGCAGGACTCTAGGCTCTGCTCAGGATATAATCAATAGACCAGCAGAGTGTTTCCCTCCCTGAGGTCATGGTCTGGGCACTGACCTGGGCCAATGAGCATATGAAAGTTATCTAACCTATATACAAGTATCTGTCCACTATAAAAATTGGCTTGAAATATGACAACATAAATTTTTCAGGAGTTTCTCCAGAACGTTTAGATGTATTTCTAGTGTGGTTGCCCATAAACTAGACTACAGCAGAACTTTAGCTGGTATTTAAAAGATTGACATCTCATCAGAAGAAGTACTTGTGATCAACCTGAGGTGAATTTTAAGGCTGTGAAGGGAGACAGTTCTCAAATACAAGATTTGGCTGTCCTGGAAAATAGAGCTGCTGTTTTGGATGTGGTATGCTCTAGAGACCTAAGTCCCAACTGATATGGGGTTTATGGTATTAGGATTTAATTTGCTTTTGTTTATCCTGTATTTCCAGCAGTTGACAACATTATGGTGTTTATATGGGAGAGGGAACAGAACTGCTTCTTCCTCATCAGAAACTTCTTGTTGGTTGATACAAGAGTTCTTGTTAACTAGGTGTGAATGGTAAGTACAGATGCATCAATTCATACTATGGAGTGAAATCAAACTTTCTGGATTTTATACTTTCCATAACTCAACGAAATTATTTATTCTACCCTGTGCCACAGTTCTCTGTTTGCCAATGAAGACATTCTTATATATCAGGATTGTCAAGAGAGTGAAAACCAATTTTAAAAATAAAGGTAAAAAGTATAAATGGTAGAAAAAGAGCAAAAAGACAGAAAACTTGTTAATTTTAACATAAATATGGATTAGAATACTGTGTTATAAAACTTTATTTCCAATGTTTGTATTACTATAAAGCCACATACTCTGATCCTGCCAGAGCCAATCAGATGTGATGAGAACATTAACTTGGCTTGGAGCCAGGAAATAGGTGTGAACATCAGACCTCATTAGATTTTCCTGAAATGTATTGAAATTGAGGTTTATTTCATGCCATGTATAATTAGACAGTTATTGTAATTATTCCAATTTATTTCACATCAAGACTTTTGCATTGCACCCTTTTAAGACAAGAGCTGGAATCTCCTATGCCCCAAGGCAGATCAAAACAAAATTTGTCATGTCCTATCCATCTAGAGGACAATCAACTTTTGTATCTGTCCTCTGATAACAGCCAACTCCTGATGCCTCAAAAGATAACAGAGTTTCAGCAGAACAGAGAATGCTTGTAGACAACTGTACATGAGAAAGGATGAACCTGTGTTTTTTAAAGGGTCATTTAGCACAACAATAATTCATTCATTTCCAAACTGCTTTGTAGACTGAGTCCATCTTGAAGTGTCTTTCAGATATGTCCTTATGAAGAATGATTCCGCAGAACTGACTGACTGGATTGAATGATTTTGGTGTAAATTATTTCATTAAAGTTGAAAGCTTTTTCTATCTGCCATCCTTCCATGCACAGCCTGCTTTCTACAAGAATTTTTGACAGGTTTAAAATGTCTGAATTTGTGTGTTTAATTCAGTTGTAAACAGCAGGGTACAGTATCTACAGACAGCATCAGAACTCTGAGGCCAGTGGATCAAAAAGCATAGCAAAAATATTGTTTTCCTGATAAAATCAGATAAGATGAGGGAAGGTATATATGTTGAGAAAGATGTCTTTTTTAAATTTATGCTGCACCAACCTTGAAGGTAATTTGTACCTAAGTTTCATAAGACCATTTACTCATTCAGTCATTCAAAACACTTAACCCTGCAGTTACGGGAGAAACCTTTTATATCTTAGGGTCACCAGATGTTATATTTCCTGTTGCCTTTGTCTGAGGTATCTTGAAGGATTTCTTTCCAACAGCCCATGTTGTTCTGACACTTGAAATCACATTCAATTCGGGTAGGTGATTTCTTAAAAAAATTACCATAGTTCTGCACTACCTGGATTATTGTATTATTGTCATAGTCCATCCCCTTTATAGTCTCTGGAAATTCATGGAGTAATAAAGGGCAAATAGTTCCTCTGTAACTTACTGTACAGGAACAAATTTTTCCTGGAAATGCTGAAATGGGATATACATGATCACCTCCTCTCAATTAATAAGAGCATACCATATATTCTTCTTCAAGCCTGTACTGTTTACTACATTTTACTTCATTTAGTACCAAAACTGATTGAATAATAAATATGCTATATCTTGCTGATACATATCTGTCATTTTGGGGAGAGGATCCTCAGTGATATGCTGGTCTTCACATAATCAGTATAACTAGATTATCCATAAAATACTGTAGAATCATTTCAGACTAGGAAGAACACAGAATTTTTCAGAATGTAGGGATTAGAGAAAAGAACCAAGTATAAAGTTAGCAATACTTGACCAGATTTATATGGTACTTTTTAAGGTCATTCACAGTGATAATGTGATACTAAGTGTCATTAGATAAACAGATCAGCAGTCTTGAGGTTTTAAATGTTATATAAAAGGAAGAATCCCTTCTGAGATTAATCTCTGCAATGAGGTGCTGAGTTCATATTTTAGCTCTTAAAGTCTTTAACAAAGAGCTTTTAAGCTTATAAGCAAAGTCAGGGTCGGCTTCCCCGTCTATTGTTATTAAAACTGTTCTGTTGCAGTATCCTATCAAAATACTCTAAAAAAATGTCTGCTTTGGTTCAGAGATATGTCTTCTCGAGGAATATCTTTCTGAAATCATAGTAGTACTAGCATGATCAGAAGGGGCAGAAGATGAGATCCCAAACCTATTTCTGCACTGCTCTGAATCTGAGAACACAGGTCCACTGAAATTTAGACACTATGAACTAACTTCAGTGATTCAGGGAAACATTGTCTAGCACAGAAGTAACAGAGTGGATGCAACTGCAGCTAAACATTGTTTCATGATTGGTATTGTCACAGAAAAGTGTGTAAAAGCAGGGATAGATCAAAAGTGAATTTACTACAAGTAGAAAGAGGAATATCACCTAGTGTTACAAGGATTTTGGATTGCGGACAAACTATATTGATCAGCTAGAGCATCCCCTCTCTTACCAGTAGAGTAGGACACTTGTTAACATACTGATAGGCACTGTGGGGTCACATGTGCTCTCCAGAATATTGTTTCCCACGCTGTGCTGACTCTGGTCCACCAACAAAACAAAGAAAAAGCTCATTCCTGCCTTATCTCTGGGTCCTGCCATTTCTTAACTTTCTCTTCTTGCAGTTTATCAAGCACAACCTACCTTCAGATCACCTTCTGCTCATGGAAACTTATTGCCAATACATCTCACTGCCTCCACCACCAGTTATAATACACAAGCAACACCTTATCAAAGAAATCATGAGGCAGAGAGAATTTTGAGTAATAGATAAGAAAATGAAAGATCAAGGCACAGTTAATCACAAATTTCATAAGCATGAGGTCTTCAGGAGTGTGGAGCAACAGGCTAAGAGAAGTCGTGGAAGATCCACCTTCAAGGAAGAATACACCTTTTCAAACGGTATTGTACTGTGGGAATCAGGGGAGCATATGAACAAACAGGTCTTGTTCTGATAACTCATAATGTTTTTAATCCATAAGAAAACTTGAGGACAATAATGGCAGTACAGTCCTGTCAATTACATCAAACAATAAACCAAAAGCATTGTCCTTTTCATAATATACTTGCCTAGCCCTTTGCCTTTGAATAAGTACAGTTAGAAAGACAGCTGTACTGGGTTGTGTGGCTAAACGTCTACAGAAGTTAGAAACAAAGTCATGCAGACAAGGACTGGTAAAGTCATTCCAGCAGTTTATCTCTTGTACAAACAAAATCATACTGCTTTGTCCCAGTGTTACTCCCTGAGTATCAGAGCATGATATGAACTTTATTCAATGAAGATCCACAATGACCCTGTGAGAAAAATTAATGACCTTCTGAGCCATTTGTCATTAACTCTGGATACCAAAGACACAAGGGCTGATTTGGAAGAAAAATATTGATTCCATGGTCTTTATTTTAAATCTGTTCTTTTTCATGGAATGCATTATAAAATGGACTTTAAAAAATTAAGAGCAAAGAACCCTTTGTATACTTTCATCCCTCCTCCTTTTTTTTGACACTGTAAGTCTTCTCACAAAGCTGCTACAAAGTGAGTCAACATTGCACTCAATGGCAAGTGAGGGAAAGAACATCTGTCCCAAAACATGTACTTTCTATTCACAAATCAATCTATGTTTTTCAAACAGTACTAATGTAACATTGTCAATTCCATTACAGTAGCTTACTTTTGTCATGCAAATTTTGATTAGACTTACATTACTTTTTAAACATGTTTTCACATTTGTTTCCACAACCTTCAGGGAAAAATGCTCTCACCTGTTTATTGGCTTACTCTTATTTCATTTTGTCAAAATTAGATTAACTTGACTAAAAATTGGAAGAGAAAAAATCTGTGTGCTCTCTCTCTTTTTTGTTCTCTTTCCAAAGAGCTTACTACTTAGCACACTTACGACTTCTTAGTCCTAGTAATGTGAAGTGAGTTCAAGCCATATCATGTGGCAGAGGAATAAAAAGCTGAATGCTCCATCATCTAAACCATCAAAGAGCAAAATGTTTGTATAGAAGAAGGGCAACACTTCATCCTCCTTTACCTCCATGAGGATTTGCATAAATGCTGAAATTGCTGGTTAACAGATGTCACAGGTTGGAAAACTCCTGTTTTGTGAGTACAAAAGGAGTAAAGTAGGAGATGGCTGCTAAGCTAATTTACGATATTTTACTCAAAATAAGCACATTCCTTAAAGCAGAATCTAAGGACTTTGCAAGGAAAATTCAGAAGCTGAAAGATTTTTAGGAGTTTATATGGGGATCTTGGAAAGTGTCTACCTTAAACTAGACCCCAATGTTTAATCTGGTTACAGCTAAGTGAGATGAACTCAAACCACTAACAATTTTAAGTGGGAGTTGAACTTACATGCTAGTCTGTTTTGTGAGTCAGGCCAAAGCGCCTGTTATGACTAAGGAAGTTATTTGAGACTTTCTAGGGGCTAGATCACTAGAGACTTACTCAAATGGCTGAATCCTCACATTCTCGCCTAGCTGATGTCAAAAGCACTTCTGAGAAAGGTCAAAAACTTGACCAACTCTTTTCAGTTTATCAGTTCCACACCACTTTCGTATTATAATAGTAGTACAAGAAGAAGATTCTTCATTAGTTAAATGGGCTGGTTTGGATTAAAGGTTAGTTGTGGAAGGGAGGTCCATCATCAGCTAATTTGTTTGTCTGCCTGGCAGGCTATTATTTTGCTGTGGAAAAACCTTAAGCCCACAGTATAATGGCATTACTGTCTGGTATTCGTAATTCTAGCCACACAGTCCTCTTCAAAATGCATCTGCTCATTATTTGCTGAAGCCAACTTTATTTTTTCTGCAAGATGCAACAATAAGTAAACAACATATGTTGTTGATTCAAAGAATTAACAAAAGAGTGGAATTTTTCATGCTCAAAAATCCTGTCTGTTGAGTGCGTGTAATATACTTTCTGTTTTTGCTAATTTCTCCTGCTTCTAAGTGTTTGCATTCAGAAGCTGAGAAGGACTTAGACGTTAATTACACATGTGCTTTGAGTCATGAATTTATCCTTCTAAATATATCTTACATACACTTACACAATTTCCTTTCTGTCTTAATCTATCAGTCATTGAACAAACAGTACAAGTACAAACATTTGTCTTGATCTTTAGGAAACTATTATATATGGCTGGGTAAATTGAAGTTCCTATTTTCTGCACTGGAGTATGATTTCATCCTTGGATTAGTGACATTATGTTTAGTATACATGACTTATATGTACTCTAATAGCAGCCAGCAGCTTGAGCCTGTTCTTACTGATACTGGTTTTAGTGGTGCATAATTGTTACTCAAATGTAATCACATTTACCTGCAAGAGTTCCAGGCATATTATAAACATGATAGTAGAAACAAACTTTTACATTATGCCCAAACCCATATTGAAGATCCTACCATTAAAATCAATAAAGACATTTTGCTAAAAGACATTGGTGGAAAATTATTTTGATGGCCCTTTTCAGTCAGCTAAAGTGAAGGTCTAACTTTATTGTAAGCTCAGTCCTTTCCATTAACCTTACCCACCCACCCAGTTTGCAGGAAAACCTCTGACTCACATTTTTACTAACATTCTCCAACTCTTACTTTGTCTAAATTGTTCTTTGGCTTAGAAGAACATTTATGTCAGAGTAGTATTTGTGTATGTGTTCCTCTAAATCTCAACTCACAGGAGTATTTACGTACAGAATTGTGATTAAGTATCAGCAAATATAATTTGTAAAATAGTCATCCAAACAGGAGATGGAGCCATGTGAGACTTAGTTGGCCAGTCAAAAATGTGAGTGATGTGTAAATGCATCACACAAGTATTCAGACTGAGAAGTTAGCAAAAAATCGGAGTCTGAAGAATCATCTATCAAAAGCAGAAAATAACTAAAAATTAGAGAATCATAAAAATATCTCATTTAGTAAAACTAACTTATGCCCTGGCTTTTCACAAGCACTTTGTTATCTGCATATCAAACTTTTCTCAATGCTCACTGTTATGTTTATTACTGGTACAATATTCTCATGGCTTTATAGAGAGAGCATTGTTGTTTTCTGCTAACACTAGAAAGCGTTTTATGGCAAAACATATCCTTCCAGATACAGTTTAGAACATTCTTTGTGTAAGATGTACTGCATAAATTCAAACCTGTGTAATACAACATACAATTCATGCCCTTTAGTTCTCTGCACCTATGTGAATAAGGTAGGAGGAGAAGGAGGTGTTATATGTTTAACATTTATTCTTCAAAGTACTGATGGAGACACATATCTATATTCATTACCCCTAAACTATGACAATGGATTATGAAAATTATTAGAACAGAAAAAATTATGCTGTCCCTTTATTTGGCTCCTATATTCTTTATTAGGCACCAATATACATTCTACATAGGATCTGTAAAAAACCCCAAAAGATATATATCAGTAAGTATAGAAATGTTTCATGGAGTTGCAGTAAAAGTTCCAGAACAAAACAAAGAAATTGAGATAATAAAGACCACAGCAAATTTATTTTGCAGTTAGTCTATGATTTTTAAATTGTGTTCACTGGTAGGAACATTTTAAAATGTAAATTTACAGTTTAGAATTAGTTTAGAATAAATATAAACTTGTAATCCTCAAAAGCATACTTTTAGTCTATAAATTAATAACAAATGCTTGATTCTAATGGTGTTAGCCCATGAAAAACCAGAGAATGGGAATGTTATCTCATATGTCCAATTTGATCGACTATTCCACATTTTCACAATATGTTTACACATGATGTACATACTGAATATTATTCATTTAAATTAAATGATCATCAGGTAGAAAGTTGTTTTATTTTTTTTTTTTTGTTATATATATTCTCTGTGGACACTGTATTTAAACTATGCATACCTACTTGCATAGATTTCTGTCAGTTGTTTGTACTATAAGATAGTCTGCATGTCATTGTCTCCATCTACTCAATTATTTCTAATCTTTTTTGACATCTTGTCCATGAAGACCTGTCTGAAATCAGGCATCTGTTTCTGATTAGAATCAGTTGTGATTTACATATATCAACTTCTAATCTTGCTTTAGTCACTGGACCTTTGTGTGGTCACTAGTCCCTACTGGCTGAATGATTTCTAATTTGATTATCCTGCATTAGTCACCATCTACCAGATGTAGACATGAAAAATTTCCCAGTAGGTTTATAAAGTCATTTATGACAGGAAGCAATTTTTCAGTGCATTCATCACTTCTGTCTCCATCACGCTATTTCTTTCAACAAAGAGCTTTTGAAATATAATACCAAAAAAGGTGAAATCATACAGCTTCATCTATAATTGTAATGATGATGCCTCCAAGTTTTTGATATAGCCTAAGCTCAGCTGGATTGTCTATTGAAAAGTCGGTCTTTTATTCTCTAAACCATTTATACTAACTCCTGTATACTTCTAATTTTACTTGAAATAATCAACGATCATTACATTTGTCAATACATTAAATTTCAGTGGTTATTCACAAAGTCATGATTTATTTATTCTTAGTGGTATGTGATTACTTGCTAGTCATACTGTGCTAATTACATTATATTAGCACTATATTAATTGTTAGTCACATTTAATCTCTTTTTCATTATTGAACTAAAAATAAAAGATAGACTAATGGATAATAAAAAAACAGGTGTTTTTGTTAGTGAATAGGTGTCCTCACTAAGACAGACAGCTTTCTTCAAGGGAACACCTTTATTAGAGCAGCTGATACAGTTTGAATAAACATAGCTTCCAGCACAGAAGCCTTTCTTCAGGTCTGAAATGGTGCAATCCTCAAAGCCAGAAAGAGATTGCTCCAAAGTTTACTAAACATGTTATCAGTTAGATCTTTGGGGAAAAATGACAGTTAGTAATTGTGAAACAAAGATGAGGGAGGAGGTGTCTGCAGGAGAAACACTGTTAGCTATATTATATGGGAGAGAAAAAAAAGAGGCAGGTGAATTACTGCCTGTGGGACATGGAAGAGAAAGAAATATTATGTGTCGTGATATGCATGTGAAATGTTCATTTTCCAAATACTTATGAGAGGCAAAATCAAACATAATATAAAATCTGGCAAATAAAGGAAATTGTGGGGTGCAATGAAAGCTGAAATATGTGGAACAAAAAATGTTTCTATGTTCAGTCATCAGCAGATTTTAGTCAGCATGTAATTTAAAGATTTTTGGAGCATTATGGTCCTTCGACTTCAAGCAATTTTTATTTTTTTTTTTTTAATATGAACCAGAATCACAGATTATAAGAAGGTAAAATCACATAGTTTCTGTTTTGGAGTAAGCTTGAATGCTTTGTTCAGGGAGTGGTAATGTTCAAAGGGAAAGTCAATCTGGACAGAGGAGCCATCACATGATTTACCTACTGATGGTTCAACAAGATCTACAATTTATTTTGGAGCTGATCTCTACATGGGAATAAATAAAATACCATCTTAATTTGTGTTTCGTTATTGTTCATGACTTTAGTATCTTGATTTCCAATTTTATATTTAAATCTACTCCGATTTGATGGAATTCCATAATTATATATCGTGCTTAAAGAAAACTCAGCTGAATATTTTAGCTTTTTATCCTAACAAGTGAAAAATACATGTAAAAATGCTGCGGATATTATCATTGCCTCCAATGGCAAACAAGTGTGAGAATCTTAGTAGTTTCCCAGCAAGATGGAACCAGGGTTGATAGCATCAAATGAGTTACCCATAGTGAAACCTCTCCTACAGGAATTAATCTGTGCCTACACAGCAAGAGGCAGTGGGACTGTTAACATCTCACAGCCTTGAAGTATTCCATATTGGAATATATACTGAAGACCATGAGAAAGAATGCAGATAATTTAGTATGAATAATCAGGAAGAAACAATTTTAAATCAATTATTGAACCAAAACCTTGGAAAATCAGCCTATCCCTGAAAGCATTAGCTGTACAAATACTTCTACCTTATATGACTTCTGTACCTTACCTTACCTGTATAGCTTATTCTCCTACTTTGTACTGAATGGGTAGATAAATGGGTTGCATAAAACATCCTAAAGCAGGGAACCAAATGAATTCCCAAAGCACGTCTGTGCTTTGTGGCAAAATATAAAATAATAAAAATGGTACCAAACGGATCTTTTAAAGAAATGTAAAGTCAACTCCATAACAGAAATGACACTTGCTATCATCCAACTATTCAATTAGGACAGTGACTATTGAAGCACACCAGTGTATATCCTTTAAATATACAACAGTCATTTTGCTTTGCCTGACTTTTGTTTAAACTCAGTTTCACCAGAAATTATTTTAGCTATTAGTTTTACAGTGAAATGCAATCATGTATAGGATGGGGTTTTTTGGTTGGTTTTTTTCTGTTTTTTTTTTTCCCTAAAGAAGAGCACAAACAGAGCTGTTACTCTGTCAGCATATAGTGCTTGTTTCAAGTGGAATGGGAGTTTTACATAAGGATTAGGATCCCTCCAACAATCCATTCCTATTTCTTTGAAATTAAGTGTGTGGATAATGATTGTCCCATTCATAGAAGAACTCCGTAAAAGCTGTTCAACTACTTTAGCTGAGAAAAAAACATTTGATGACCTATTAAGGCCTATATAATTTACTCATGACTGAGCCTTGAATTGAATGAAATGAATATTTTAGAAAAATATTAATCTTGACTTTTCATCCAAGAAGGACAAGATGTACCTTACAGCCAGGACATTTCAAATATCAGGTCTGAAATCCTGTCAGCCATTCAAGGCTTCTTTTTCTCACGTCAGGAAAGTTAGTTCACCTGTTTTTTCTGGAATACTTTACTCCCCAGTGTATATCTAAGAAATTACACCAAAGCAAGCTGACCTGAAAGTAATCATTGTGTAGATTTTGTTGAATGTCTGAGTCAAGACAAAATTAGGTTTTATGAAATTGAGAATGGAGTATGATTAAGGGGGAGTGAAAGAAAGATAGGGGACGTAGAAGCAGTAATAGCATTCCTGCTCTGAGTTTTCTTCCTGGTAGACATGAAACTTTGCCCAAAGAAAATTTGTTAATGTATACACTTTTGAAAAATCTTTTCCTTTTGTTGAAACAATGCAGTACTAAGGAAAAAAAAAAATCCATGAAAAAATTCCTAAGCACTTCAAGATTATTTTTTGTGGGGATGGAGTCAGTCTGAAGGGACTAAACTGAATGCTAAGCACGTAGCTTATCTGCGTGGTCTTTTTAATTAAAGGATGAAGAAAGCTAATCACATGTAACATGGGAGTTTTCTATTACTTTTTCTTTCTTATTTCCAGTATTTTCTGCACTCCCTAAATCTACTTTTTTATTATTTTTAATTGCATAAATAAAGGTCCTTAGAAATCTGTTTAGCTATGGCAAAGGAAATTAATTACATTTTGCTGGACCTTGTGGTAAACTTCAGTTCTTCATGGTTTTTATATCCAGCGACATGGAATACTCTGAGCTGTATGAGATCCAGCATTCACTGGATATGTTTGGCCTTGAATTCCACAGCTTATTTTGATATAAGGTAATTAAGCATTGCCAAAGGCAAGGAGACATGTGCATCTTTTCCTTTCAGGGAAACATTGGTAAAAGCATGAGATGACCTGCTCTTGGAAGGCTTTCCTCTTTATTCTTATAGTCAATGCTAGCTCATATTTCTGTTTGTTTCTCTATGGGCCACTTTGAGTAAAGCAGATATGTATTTACTCCGTGATCTATAGCTAAGCCATATTTCCTTAGTTGAGAGCCGGTTGAATTTGAGCTAAAATCTGATATGTGGTTTATTTTAATGGGAAATTTCTTTTGTTTCATTATGGTATTTGTCATCTTGAAGTAACTGCAAGTTGTACTCATATATATCTTCTCTCTTGTATGGGATTTCCCATGTGATGAGAAAAAAATAGCAGAGTGTCATGAAATTTGAGTACTGAAAGGGAACACCTTTTCTCAGTCTCCAACTGCCTGAAACACAAATAGCATCCCAGTAACAAGAGAGGCAGGCCATTATCAAAGCATATCTTTTTTCAAACATAGATCATTTTAATCTGTTTTGAAGCACCTAAAGCATCTTGCCCACTTTAGACTTAAATTTTTATCTAGAAAACCTCAGTAAAGACTTATTGTACAGGACCTGTGAAAATCAGGACACTTTTCTGTGAATAAATTTTTTTTCATCAAAGCTTGAAATTATAGTCATATATTAAGTAATTCAAGATATTACCTGGCTTATGGGTGACAGATTTTGGAAACTGGATTCAGGAGACTAAAAGAGACTCTTGTAGGTCCTGGAACCTAGACATATGTAAATTGGTCAATTGGTGTGAATACTCAAAATCTATAAGAGGGACTTAATGACTTAGTAAGTTGTTTCAAATGAGGCTGGACTTGACTATGAAGTGAGTATGAAAGCACATTCTACAAAAGCTGATGTCTCTCTTTCATTCTTGGACAGCAATACCATGACGTAAGTATAGGTCTCTTAGTGAAGAAAATTTACATTTTCTAAAACACTGATCAGGCATAAAACAGTTCCCTGATGAGTTGGAGTTGGAATTAGAAGAGTCCACCTGAAAAAGCTACCAGTGAGTTCGAAGATATTATACAGAAGAAATATCTATCCTTTTATCCACATATAGAGAAAAGCATATAACTTCCTGAACTTTTGTACAGAGGAGGGCAGTGATGTGTTTGGACCAAACAGGAAAAGATGGGGCTGATAGCATACCTAACATTGAAACCAACAGAGAAAACATGGTGATCTATTCTCTGCAAGGGCCACAGTCTTAAATTACTTGGTAACTGTGGCAGGTGCACCCACCCGATGAAAACAGGGTTTCTTCGCTGCTGAAGTGTAGCAGCTATTGAGTGCCCATGTTCTCAGGGCTTCACTCTAGTTGGGATGTTTGGCCAGTGGGAGCCACAGATCAGATTCGGCCTGGGTATAAATGGAGTCCCTTGCAGGAGCCATTCTGAGCTAGCCCTCCCCTGGAGGAGTATGCCTTGGTCTAGGACTCTCCCCTTGGGTCAGGACACTACCTAAGGAAACTCCTTGAGGTTACTTAGGTTGGGATGCTGCCCCAGGAGATTCCTCCAGGTTGAGAGTCCTCATTGTTAGGTGAGTGATAGTGCATTTTGGTTTGTTGTTAAACCCTAGGAAGTTGTGCTTTGTTCTGCTTTTGGGGTTGTTGTTAAACCCTAGGACATTGTTCTGTTCTCCTACCATGGCCATTCGAACCTGTAGTTGAGTGGTTGAGAACGGCTAGTTAATTGTGTGGATAATAATTTTTAAATTTTTGGTGGTTGTTTGTTTATTTTGAGAGCCTCAGTAATAGTAGCATTGTGGCATAATTAAACCACATTATTGCATTTTGTTTCTTTTTCAATAATAGTCAAGTAAAGTGTATTTGTTATCATTTGAATGCATTTAGTTTCCATATTTAAAGCAATACTGCTGATTGGGATATTGTACTGACCTCCCCTGTTCTTTAAATGAACCCAATATACTCGGGTTAATGTATTCTATCTTATTAATATGTATTTAGCAGTACTATTGGCTGTTTTCTATTTCTGAGATAGTTGAATTGAATCATTCTTCTGGAATGGTCTGTGTACAGATACTATATAATATCTGGAATAGAATATAGTGCATGTGATGAAAAAAATGTTGAACACTCCAGTTTCCGCTTAGATTGTTGGGTCCTCTCTACAAAATATGAAAAAAATCTTCATTGTACTTTCAGTTAAATTCCTATAAACTGTGACTTTTTTTTCCCCACAACAAGGAAAGGGGTTAACAGATGAATAATTTTCAGTGTTTTATTCATATTATTGAAACATAGAAGGCTGGAAAAGGTGGGTTAAAATAAAATTAAAGACTGAAATTTTCACATGTGGAAATGTGTTACACATATTAAAAATACTACATCTTAATATTGTTGGCCAGTTTGATTTTTAACAATCATGAGAGATAATTTCAATTTATTTTATAACTTAGTGTTCATAGTTTCCCTCTCTGTTTCTAGATATCTTCTCACCTTTCTTTTCACCCCTTTCTTTTTTTCTTTTTCTTTTTTTTTCTTTTTTTTTTTTTTTTTATTTTATTAAAGCCAAGGGAATCTAAAACTCCTCTACCATCCAGATCTGCCCTATCCAACTATTATGATGGAACTAAGATGCCTAATTAAAAAACCTAAGTGGTCAAAGGAAAGGAACATGTACTTCCAGAGGGAGAAATATGGTCCTGGTTGGACTTATTTGACCTAAAATGAATGTCAGTTTCTCTTCATGTGTATAATCCAAGGGTCGTAGACGAATGAGGATGTGCATATGTAACATACAGGCTCAAATAAATTGTCAGATGAAGATAGTCACTAAAGACAGAACACAGGGGTAATGTACCTCAGAAATTGTGCTCAGAGTAATGGGAACTCACTGGAAACTGTGACAGAAGCTAAGAAAAGTTTTTAGTCTGATTTAAAACTCATCTGTGCCAATATCATATTGTCAGTAGTGGTCAGTGAATGTTTTCAGTGATGCCGTTTCCAGCCATTTCTTGTTGGGGCTTTATCAAACTGAAGATTGCACCACATCATCAGGTTTATTAGTTTTTGATGGATCTTCCAGTCCTTAATTTTTTTAATGTGTTTTTGAATCCATTTACACTTCTGGCAATGGAAATAATATGTGGCAGTGAGCTCCACAATATAATGAGGTGTTGTGTGAAAAAGTACTCCTTTTACTTCCCTCAAACCTACTGCCTGATAATTCTACTTGGTGATTTCTCATCCTCCTGTTATAAAATCCAATGAATGATTATTCCCCAATCACCTTCTCTAGCCCATTCGTGATTTTACAACCTATCAAATCACTCTCAGTTCCTTCTTTTTCTGAGAAGAGTTCTAGTCTATTTAAAGTCTTCTCATATGGAAAGCATTCCTTACCTCTCATCATCCTTGTCACAGCTCTCTATACCTTTACAAGTTTTACTATATTTATTTGGAGAGGGGGATGGTGAGGAGTACTTTACACAGGATAAAAAGCCTGTGTTTGCCACGGATTTCTACAGTGGTACAAGGTTTCTTATTCTGTCTCTATTAGCATTCTATTTTCCTCTGATTGCTGATGATCATTAAACTGGTGATTCTGGAGAAATAGCAATGATCCAAAGATCCGTTTCCTCATTAAGAGCAGTTTAAAGTCCATCGTGACGTATGAGTAACTAGACTGACTTTCTTCTAACTATTTTATATTTATCAACAATTTTCATTTGATCTTATAATATCTAATCATCCAGTATCATATGATATCTTCAGCTCTCTAAAGTCAGTTTCTGGCATGGCTGCCTTGAAAATATGTGTATCAGCAAAGTTTTTGTGTTCCTCTTCACCCCAGGCCATTTATGTTTAGCCACATGCATTGAAATGCAGATCTTCATGGGTTACGACTAGTAACATTTCACATTATTTGTTCTCATTATTTATTTCCCAGCTTTTAATCTGTGCAGGGGACTTTTCCTGTTAGGTTAAGAACTTTGATAAGGAACTTTTTGAAAATTCTTTGAAAATCCAGGTATAGTATATTATGTAGCTCACCTGTAATTCTTGTTTCTCAAACAATCTGTAGTGAAGCACGATTTATCTCAGCAAAACTTATGCTGAACATTCTCTATTAAATGATATTTATTCATGTTGTTCATTGTGTAGTTCAGTTGCTTGGTCCAAGACTAAAGGCTTACTAGTGTGTAGTTTCCTGGATATCTCCTGACAGATTCTTTGAAATCACACCATTTCATTCAGCACCTTTATTCTTTCAGCATCTGAGCTGATCTGAGCAATTCTGACAATCTCAAATATAATCTGATTTTGAATTTTCAAGGGAAAACATTTTGCTTTCTTCATGTTATCAATGACAAAAAATTCATCAGAACTCTAAAACTCTTCCAAGCACACTTCAGTTTGAGTTATTTACTTGGATTTATCTGCCACAGGGAAAGGCTCAGTGTCAGAGCTTACCTGTGTTCCTCTATAGGGAACAACAATGCAAATAATTCACTTAAGTATTTCTGCTATGACTGTGTCTTGTTGGAGAAATAATTTTTTCCTTTTATATCATCTATCAACCCTGAAGACAAACTGGCATGGTTCCTGGTTTTGATAAGTTTAAAGAAGTATTTTTTGTAGTTTTTATCCCTCATGCAGTCATTTAACAAAGTGATTTTTGGCCTATCTTATTCTAGACTTACCAGAGTTTATGCTCAATTCCACTTCTCTTGCTTGAAAGCACTTTCCACTTCCTGAAGAATGCTCTTCTGTTTCTAAAACCTTGTGTTATTCTTCTGTGATGATTTTCTGGGGATCTTTTAAGGTCTCTTTGGGTAGGTGGTACAAGCTTGCTCTGAGTCTTTGTTATAGTGTTTTAAAACAATTTCCTTGTCACCTGTAAAGAGTTTGCAGAATGTGCGGGAGGGAGACATCTGTTAATAACATATCTGAGGAAAAGAGAGATTTTGTATTACAGATGCTCATGTGTTTCACCATATTTGAGATTAGGATTCACAGCTTGGGAAATTCCTTAAACTATCCCTTTCAAAATAAATCAAGACAAACATTAATGATCTTGAGGGTCTTTTCCAACCTAAATCATTCTATGATTAAAAGAGTCATTAGCAAAGCAACAGCTGATACATTTTTTCAGGTCATATGAAATGGTAGTTCAGTGCTTTTCCTACTACTGAAAGGATCAACATCTTATCTTCTATTTTTCAGGGAAATCTTCAGTAATTTCTTGAATGTGAAGAAAGGAATATGATTTCCCACTCTGGAGATCAGCAAAGGATTGCAAATTTTAGTTCCTTCTCCAGGGCTGTTTATGCTTGTTTTACAAGGAGGAATCATGTAAAACACAGAATCAATAGTGGGAATAGAGACTCTTCTCAGGTGAACAGTGTGCTCACAGACTGGGAGAAGTAACTTTCTTTGCTCTAACTCCAGACAGGTTATTTCAAAAGCTCCACCAGGAGGAGCAGGCAACATCTTAAGAGTTCAGTAGTTGAGGACCTCTTCTTGAAAGAGGAAAACGTCTAGTAGAGTTCACTTTTAAGGAGCTTTAAATCCAAGTTTCTTGCCTCTGAGTATATGATCTGGCATCAAGACAGACATCAAGAAAAGAACATAACTTCTTCTTCTCTGACAGCTGTCCTTCTGAATGAATGCCCATGGCATTTGTGTTTGCAGGAGAAGTCAGCACTTCTAAGTAGAACTATGTGTTTTCTGAGCCCAAGAAATGGCACTTTCAGAATACAAGCTTTTACAACAGTTATGACAAATGTTTGACATAATGTCTTTTATATCATTTGGCACTTAGAGCTGTAAATCAAAAACATGTAATGAATACTTGACATGTAGTGTGGGGGACAGTTCTTCAGTTTGTAGTGATATTTCCAGTGTAATGGGGAACATAACCTGGTTCTGAGTAGCTCATCTTACTTCTATTAAATTAAATAAAATGTACTTTTATCATGAAGACGACAGCTAGAAACCACTTTCCCTGTCCTGTGACTTCAGACTAACATTTCTCAGCATATTACTCATTTTCCCTAAATATCTTCCTCAGAATGAACCTAAATGAGGTCAAATCCTGCTTTATGCAAAAGCTGGTTTTGAATCAGTGGTATTGTTTGAACGAGGAAAGTGAACAATATTTAAACACATGGCAGACAGAAAAAATATTTTTTCTTTGTCAAAAAATGACATAACATTTTCTACATAGTAATAATCCTTTGCATTTTATTAGGGGAAAAAGCATTAAATATAAGAAACATAGTTTGGGGAGAGCTGTTTTGTAATTAAACCAGGATGATTTCACCTACTTAACTGTCATGAGCCAAAAAAGTAAGCATGTTCCAATTTCTATTTTGTATGGCACATCACCATTTCAGTACGAACAGGCTTCAAAAATCTGAAACAGTAAAGTCCTAAAAATAGTATGGGTAGATGGAATGGAAAAATTTGGATCACTTTAATGATGTCTTGTTCCCTACGTGAGCCTATGCCTTCAGGAAGAATGAGTTTTACAATTTCTGCTGTTAAGTTTATGATTTACTCTTCTTTTTAAGATCTTTTCCGCTCTACTATTTTGCAAACAGGAATCTAAGTCTTCCTGCAAAAAGTGTTAAACAGAGAATTAACATAAAAAATGTAATTCTCAAAAATGTTTAGAGTTGCTAAAGTTCAATGCTCAATAAGTCAAAAAATTTTTTTTCAGGTAAGAGTTAGGAGCTAATTCAACTTAGCACTGCACTGCCTAAAATCCAGGTGCCATAAATATGGTGATAGCATTCACAATGAGGAGTTAGATCTTTGCTCTGTATTCTGTGTACTCAGTTGGAGACAGGCTCTGAAAACTGGCTTGACAACACTAAGACAGCTAATAGGGAATGCCAAAACAGCAGTTTTCTTTGAGATTCTTTCACCAAAGTGTTTTGATGTACATCTCAAGGCTACGGTTAAGAATGTCTATGAAACTACAGTTTAGTGCTTGAAACCCTCTTCCAGGCTTAGGTGCCAAATTTTTTTATTTTCTTAAACATAGTTGTTAGTGGAGTGATTTTCTCCATTTCACATAATACTCTGTGGGTCAGATCATTCCCTTCAGTCTTTCTATGTCCAACCTGTGCTCAGTAAAGCACAGTACTGTAGTGAAGGCCTAGAGAGGATCCCGTGTGCTGGTAACCTCCCCTTCATACGCTGGAGCTGCGTTCAGAAAGAAGGATGTTAGAATCAGAGAAAGCAGGAGGAAGTTTTACTCTGTAATTAGTGGTTAGGGAGGGGAATGACTGGAGTCTTACTGGTGTAAACTGTTTTACAGGGAGCTGCCTGATCCCTTCCTAGGATTTCTTGGAAAGATGCTAATCATCTGGCTCTGGAGAGAGACTTAGGATGTAGATCTCAAGCAGAAGGACGTGGAAGTCCTATGACTACAGGATCTTTCCTCAGTACACAAACTTTCAGAATTCTTGTTCAGAGGCATCTGACTACATCTGTTGGCTATTTTTATTAAGGCTGCATCAGCCCACTGAGCAGTGCAGACTGATTAGAACTTCTCTGAAGCTCCTGATCTTATTCTCCTGTCTCAGGATTTTTACTGGAGCATAGCCCCTGATCCAGAGCACCTCTGAACAAGTCTTTCTTGAGTGAAAGTATGAAAAGAAGAGTCAAGAAAGAATGTATTTTGCACAAGTTGCTGGAGACTGCCATCCAACACTTCTACATCTGGAGATGTCTCTCTAGATCTCTTTGTAACTTTGGAAAAAAAGAACTGATGTGCAGGACTCAGTTGTCTTCACTGTCTAGTGTAATTTCCAGTGTTATGGGGATCCTGCTTGGTCCATAACTTCTGTTCCAGAGGAATATCGATCCCATAAGTCCTGTGGAATTGCATTTTCTATGATGTTATAAGGCACTAGCAATGAATCGTACTGCATAGGCCTCCTTATTTATTGTTGATTTCCTTTCAATAATCTCACACAACATATCTGGAAGTAGAACGTGTTCAACTTTTGATAGATAACGATTTTACTTTACTTAAAATGTTGTCTTTGTGTTCAGAACTGTGAGTTTTTATTTCCCTAATTGTAAAAGAAAGACAAATTTTAACCCCTTTGGTTTGTGCTGACTCATGTTCAAAGTAATTTTAGAAAATCACCAGTGGCACAACTCTATAAATGACAATTCAGACGATGAATCAGCAGAAAAGCCTTTGCTGCTGTTATCATGCGTGGAAGTTGTTCACAAACTAATCTGAATTCACGCTTTGAGACGTACCCACTGACCTTTTTCCATTTGAGTTCCTGTCACCTTCACATTCAGGCAGGACTGACAACATTCCATTGTTGTGCATTGCTATATGTATCAGAGAAGGAGATTGCTGAAGGAATAGTTTATAGGGTAAATGTCTTTCTTATGCCAAATAGTTAATGCATTAAGTTGTTGACTTATGCTTTGAAGGCTTTACGTTTATGTTTCAATACATGTTTTAAGATATTGTGCTCTTTTGTTTGCATGTTTAATCTGTTCTCTGAGCCTGTTACATAATCATAGATTTAATTTACCAGTTGTGCTGCTTGGTCTTAAAGCTTTACCACACAGAGAATGAACACTGTGAAGAGTTAGGGTACTGATATAAAACAATTTTCCCTGAAATCCCCTGTACATAGAGCATGATTAATTTCACAGCTATGAATCAGACCTGGCCTTGGTTAGTATACACAGTCTGTAAACAATGCATGTACATATTTATACATAATGAAACAAAGAAAGTAGCACAGAATTTACTTGGCTAAGAACAAGTATTGCATCAGTCTAATATCTGAAAGTCCCCAGAGACAGGATGAGTCTCTCAGCTTTGCAAGATAATAATTTGATTCTCTAATAGTTTTTTTATATTGATGTTATAATTCTAGGCAGATGTTTAATTCACATGTAGTCCATAGTACTGAAAGCATGTGTCTTCGTAATATAACTATCACCAGGATGCAAGAGAAACATCGGCTTTTAATCAGGAAGCTTTGGTTTCAAACAGTGTGCTATTTCACAAAATAATGTATAGAATAAGAACAGAACTTTTTTAAAGTTATTTCAACCCATTCTCTTAATTTTATTGAGAGAGATTATAAGAATGGGAGCACACCTGTTGCACACATATTTATAAAAGTTCAGAAATGGAAAAAAAGTATGCAGGAAATTTATATTTCAGAAGAAAATTTTCACAAAGAGTTCTGAATAAAAAGAAATCCTAGCTGTCTACAATGTTGGAAAACATCTATGAATTGAAGTATGTAAACTGAAATTTTGACACCTGTTCCCACCTTAGTTACTTAAAACTATATTTAAATTGCTAATAGGTCCTAATAGAGAGAATAATGGTCATGGAATAATGAGAATAATAGAGAGAATAATGGTTCATCAGTGAATTAGGATCAGACTTCAAAAATTGTTTTGGTGGCAAGTTGAGGTTCTAGGCAAAATTTACAGACATAAATTAATTCTAGATACTACAACTCTATTGCTTTTTAACTGTGATGATCACCACATGCTGGCTACTTTGATTTTCAGTCCCCAAGTGTTGCAGGTGCCAGATATTTCACTGCTGTGCTTTCACAGAGCTGCCTTGATGCCTCTGCAGAGAAACTTGACACCTATCCTAAATTTAAATCCTACTGGGGTTTGGAACGTAAGATCCAGCTCCTAGCGCGAGGCATCTAAATGTAAGTGTCTACATCTGAGCTGGTCTGCTGGCGACAAATGAAATTGGTGGGATGTAGCTGTCCCAGAGGAGGAAAAGGATTCTGGGGCAGGAGTTAGCAGGGCTTATTGACAGGGCTTTAAACTAGATATTAGGGGGGATGGGGAGATAACTGGGCCTGTTAGGAATAAGCTCAAGGGAAGCATGCCAAGGCTTGAAGGATGGTGGAATAATGAGGGCTCTCCCTCTGTCATTTCATTTGAGAGAAGGGAAAGATGTTTAGAAATCATGGAAGCATCTGAGAAGGATCTGGTAGGAAATGGGACACACACTCACAAAAAGGTGTTGGATTCATTAGCTCATCTCAAGTGCATCTATACCAATGCACGCAGTATGAGCAACAAACTATGACATAGTAGCTATCACAGAAACGTGGTCGGATGCCTCACATGACTGGAGTGCTGCAGTCGATGGCTACAAGCTCTTCAGGAGGGATAGACGGGGAAGGAGAGGTGACAGAGTGGCCCTGTATGTTAGAGAATGCTATGAGAGCTCAGAAATCAAGTATAGTGATAACGGGGTTGAGAGTGTTTGGATTAAGGCCAATAAAGCAGATCTTGCTGTGGGAGTCTGCTATAGAAGGCTTCATCCACCTCACTGCCAACCAAAGCAGTGAGGTGGATGAAGCCTTCTATAATCACAGTCACTTGCCGTTGACCTTGTGGGGGACTTTAACCTCCCGGGTGTCTGCTGGGATCACAATACAGCAGAGAGGGAACAATCCAGGAGGTTCCTGGAATGCATGGAGGATAACTTCTTCACACAGCTGGTGAGTGAGCCGACCAGGGAAGGTGCCCTCCTGGACCTGCTTCTTGTGAACAGGGAAGAGCTTGTGGGGGAAGTAAAGGTTGGAGGCTATCTAGGGTGCAGTGATCATGAAATGATTGAGTTTTCGATCCTTGGAGAAACAAAAAGAGGGGTTAGTAAAACAGCCACCTTAGACTTCTGGAGGGCAAAATTTGACCTGTCTGATTACAAAATCCCTTGGGAGGCTGCATTGAAGGATATGGGAGTCCAGGAAGGCTGGACATACTTCAAGAGAGAAGTCTTAATGGCACAGGAGCAGGCTGTTCCCACGTGCTGAAAAACAAGCAGGAAGGGAAGGACACCGGCCTGGCTGGATCTCAAGAACAAAAGGAGAATCTATGACCTTTGGAAGAGGGGGCAGGTCTCTCATGAAGACTATAAAGGTGTAGTGAAGCTATGCAGGGAGAACATTAGGAGAGCCAAAGCGCAGCTAGAGCTCAACCTGGCTACAGCTGTTAAAGATAATAAAATGTTTCTATAAATTCATTAACAACAAAAGGAGGATTAAGGAAAACCTCCCTCATTTATTGGATGCAGAGGGAAACATAGTAACAAAGGATGAGGAAAAGGCTGAGGTGCTCAACGCCTACTTTGCCTCAGTCTTTAGCAGTGGAACTGGCTGTTCCCTGGATACCCAGCCTCATGAGCTAGGAGATGGAGAGGGGAAGCAGAATGAGGTCATCCCAATTAAAGAGGAAGTGGTCAGAGACTTGCTACACCACTTGGATGCACACAAGTCTGTGGGACCGGATGGGTTACACCCAAGGGTGCTGAAAGAGTTGGCAGATGTGCTCACCAAGGCGCTTTCCATGATTTACCTGAAGTCATGGCTAACTGGGGAGGTCCCATTGGACTGGAGGGTAGCAAATGTAACACCCATCTACAACAGAGGCAGAAAGGAGCATCCAGGAAACTATAGACCTGTCAGTCTGACCTCGGTGCCAGGAAGGTCATGGAGCAGGTCATCTTGAGTGCCATTAAAAGTCATGTAATGGACAGCTGGGGAATCAGGCCTAGTAAGCATGGGTTTATGAAAGGCAACTCCTGCCTGACAAACCTGATCTCCTTCTATGACAAGATGACCCAACTATTGGACGAGGGAAAAGCTGTGGATATTGTCTACCTGGATTTTTGGAAAGCATTCAACACAGTTCCCCATAGAATTCTCATAGAAAACTGGCTGCTCATGGCCTGGAGGAGCAAACGGTCTGCTGGGTCAAGTACTGGCTGGATGGACGGTCCCAGTGAGCGGTGGTCATGGGGTTAAATCCAGCTGCTGGCCAGTCACAAGTGGTGTTCCTCAGGGCTCGGTGTTGGGACCATTTCCGTTCAACATCTTTATTGATGATCTTGATAAGGACATAGATTGTATCATCAGTAAGTTCGCAGATGACACAGGTTAAACGGGAGTGTCGATCTGCATGAGGACAGGGAGGCTCTACAGAGAGACTTGGATAGGTTGATTGGTGGGCCAACGTTAACGGGATAAGCTTCAACAAGGCCAAGTGCCAGGTCCTGCACTTGGGCCACAACAACCCCATGCATCGCTACAGGCTGGGGGAGGTGTGGCTGGAGAGCTGTCTGGAAGAAATGGATCTGGGGGTTCCAATTGACAAGCAGCTGAACATGAGCCGGCAGTGTGCCTGGGTGGCCAAGAAAGCCAACGACATCCTGGCTTGTATTAGAAATAGTGTGACCAGCAGAAGTAGGGAGGTGATAGTCCCCCTGTACTCTGCACTGGTGAGGCCACACCTGGAGTATTGTGTCCAGTTTTGGGCACCTCAATAGGAGAGAGATATCGAGGTGCTGGAGCGAGTGCAGAGGAGGGCAAGGGAGCTGGTGAAGGGCCTGAAGAATAAATCCTATAAGGAGCGATTGAAGGAGCTGGGACTGTTTAGTTTGAGGAAGAGAAGGCTGAGGGGAGACCTCATCACTCTCTACAACTACCTGAAAGGACATTGCAGAGAGGTTGGTGCTGGTCTCTTCTCACAGGTAATTAGTGACAGAACAAGAGGGAATGGCTTTAAACTCCAACAGGGGAGGTTCAGACTGGACATTAGGAAAAATTTTTTCACAGAAAGAGTGGTCAGCCAATGGAATAGGATGCCCAGGGAGGTGGTGGAGTCACCATCCCTGGATGTGTTTAAGGGTCGTTTAGATGAGATGCTGGGGGATATGGTGTAGGGGAGAACTTTGTAGAGTAGGGCTGATGGTTGGACTCGATGATCCCAAGGGTCTTTTCCAACCTGAATGATTCTGTGATTCTGATTCTGTAAACATCTCAACTCCCATTACAGTCACTGGCATTTATTAACCTAACACAAGCTTCTAGTGCCATTTGAGATGTCTCCCCCACGGTGTCCCAAATGTTCACATGGATGAGACAATTAAGACACTGGACCCACGGAAACACTGTGTCCTTCTGAACCATTGGCTGGAGGCCAGGTAGGACACCTGAAGGCATCTTAAATGGCCTTAAACACTCCAATATAAGGGCAACTGAACTGAGTCCTTATACAATGCAGTCAGTGTCCTTGGGGGCTATTCAATTAATCTTAAAGTTAATATCTTCAAAGTAAACACTTATTTGGGACAAGATTCAGTTGACTAAACATGGTCACCTAATGTTGTAACTTGGTCAGTTGCACGGAGCTGGTAGATATGATGCAGCACTTCTGGGACATCCATATCCTTCTGGCAGCTGAAGGAAAGGTGGGCTAACCCAGATTATGTCCAATGACACTGATTCCCTATGCCTATGCATGGGTCTCATCCCAAATAGCTCTCAGGTTCCATTGACTAGATCTTTATTTACCTCATTCACATGTTAACATTTAAATCTAGGTGTCTTTGTGAGATGGATTTCAGCCTCCAGTTTCCTCTGCCTGTCTGCTCCAGTGACTGTCATGTATCATATGCCCTAATAACATGACTCATGTACATTAAAACAACATCCTTTTCATCTACTGCTTTTTTAGGGAACAGATATTTTAAAGTATTGAGTGAAACATATCTCAGATAATGTTTCTCTGGCATCAATCCTAAAGTGAATCGAAAAGGCATTAGTAAACTGACAAAAGTGGCTAGTCCATATTCATTCAGTGGGCCAATGACAGAGCCAGGAAGAGCGCCAAAGTCTCCAGAATCCCCAGCAAGTCCTGATGGATGCACTGAGTCACCTTGTAAGGACTTCACTCAATTTGTGTGTCTTCAATTTCTCTGTTACTTAAGGTATTTCTGGAATTTGCATTTGTGTTCAGCATGAAATTTCATGTTTCTGTTTGCAAAAAATATTTAATTTTTTCTTCTTTTTCCTGCTCCAAGTTAATTTATGTTTTATCTTGATAGATTAGTATCTGGTTAACATATAAGTTTGTGGATTTAATGAATCCCATAACTATTACTTGTTTGGATTATTGCCAAAAGAAAAAGGATGAAACTGAAAATTACTGTTTGTCTCCTTGGGATACTTAAGTTATCAGTTCAGAAGATCTTCAGTTGTTCATGATAATTCTGAACTTTGATCAGAGAAAAAAAAAGTGATTCACTGACTGAGTCAGAGCTCCCTTTCCTTTCTCCCCCTTCCTCTGTCCCTCCCCATTACTCCCCTCCTCTCATGCACCCCTGGCTCTCTTAAGATATTTCTTTTCTTTTGAAAGTTGAAAATAAATGATTGATAGCAGCAAGCTACTTGGCTGCTGTGCCTGTCGTCTTTTCTTGGTAACTGAACCAATCCTGTTTTCAGCTGTTTTGAGGAAGTCTGAGACATGCATGTGTTGGTGAGTGCTGTCTGGACCAGTCGCTCTGTGTCTGTGAGTTATAGTCCTAGAAAAGCACAGCCAGCCTGAGGCTGTGTTGTTTCTATCTGGTGAAGAAAGGGCAATTCCAGTTCTGGCATACCCTAGCCATGGAGTACCTGGCTTAATACAAGTGAGTTTTTTGATGACAGTGTTGTATGTAAAAACATGTAAGAATCTGTTAACCTCATTTGAGGGTGTGCCTGATAGTTTTTTCAAAAAGGCCTGAAAGGAAAATTCCCACCTCTAGGCAAGTATTTAAATCTTTATTCACACTGGATTACACCTTGCTCTATGAATTGCTTCAGTGATTTTATAGTTATCTAATATGAATGATGTAGAGAGAATTTGATCCTAAGCAAGAGTGTGTATGTTCAAGACAGACAAAGAGAGAGAGATTGGAATAATTTTTCTGAAACTGGAGCCTTAAATGATTATGTTTTTAGCATTCCTATCCACAGTGGAAATCCTTCCCCCACAGTCAATCCAAAGCCTATTCAAGTCAATAAGTTTTGGAACTCTGTCATCTGCAGCTATGGCAGACAAACAAAACAAACTGCTATCAACTGTAACATGACCTAAGTATTTGCAGCCCCTTAGCAAAAAAACATGTCTGGCTTTGGGTCATTTCAAAGAGCTTACTGAAATATTTGTTTCAGCTGTGTTCCGTTTCTAGGCAATTTCATATAAAGGAAGCAGGAGAACATATAAGTTCATATTTAGATTTTCTGAGCGTTTCATCCAGAAGCAGGTTTGAACACAGTTCTGAAACATTTTTTTTTTCCTGATCTTCTGATATTAATAGGCTATTTTAGCTGCACTTTGAGGGGAGAAAATCACTAGATGTCCAAACAAAAAAAGTAATTTATCCTTAAAAACATCCAAAGGAAGTATTACATGTTGAGATGGCATGAGCTGTTGTTGATTCCTAACACTGGTTAGGACCTGGCTCAATGTGTTTCATTTTGTCCAAGTGCTTTAAATCTGTGGCAACAAGGCCCTGAATATATCATTAATCTTGTTTATGAAAGTGTAGATATTCTGAGAATGAAATAATAAAATGTAAGACTTGGAGACAACAGCTCACCAGCTTTAGTTTGTTCTCTTTCTTCTGCAAATTCCTGGTGTACCTATTCACTTTTAACTGAGAGGAGCTGGGTAGTCATTTGCTTTTGGAAGTTAACTTCTTGGTAGCTGAACAAGAGGGAAAAATAAAGGACAGGAACATCACAACTTTGTCCCTGGTTGTCATAAAGTCCCTAATGAGTTTTCAAGGATATACAAACTAAGTGAGTTTTTATTAATTTTCTGACTGCAATATCAGAGAGAACAGCTTTGCACAAATTATATTGGAAATTTCCTTTCTCGTGAGTTGTGCTGTTATTGGATATTTTTGGTGAAAAATTGCAATCATGGTGTCTTAGTACTTAGAGAAACAATACAAAAAGTGGAACATTAAAAAATGGATTAACAATAAGTGGACTTAGATGAGACAGTAAAAAGAACAGGACCAAAACCTTTGGCAAATCTAGCTGTGGTAGTTGAAGATAGTTTTTACCTTACCACTTTCCTGGACAATCTGTAAAGGGTGACAGAAGAAAAGTTTGCACCTCTGAAGCTAGAAGTGGTTGAGTTGCACTAATTAATCTGTACTTAGGCATAAACACATTTTCTTCTATTACCCTAGTCCCGTTGTATAACTTCTGGTAGAAAATCAAAGCAGAAGGATGAGGGGTTTATGCCTTAAACTGATGCAGCTCTTTAGTCTGGTGCATGGGAGTCAGTGCCTGAATAAGATGTTGAGCTAAAAGATTCGATTAATGCTGGAGGGAAGAACTTCAAACAATGAAGATCAGTTCATTTGCTATGTTACAAAGATGTCATTATCTTCCTTTAGAAGACTTCTCACTTGTTCCAGTCTCTTTGTTTATCTTGGTTTCTAAGGTTACAGCTGATCTTGTATTTACCACTAACTCAGTGAATATCAGTAAGATCAAACCTGTTGCTACAGAACTAAGCAGAACTTATGATCCTATTGCTATTGGCAGGAGAAAAACCACCAAACTTCTGGCAACTTGTAAGAATTCAGTACTGACTTGACTGAGTTCCTGATTTTCTTTCTACTCAATAATTTAAGTACATTTCTGATTAGCATCTTCACTGGACAGAGTCAGTTTTGGAATCCGTGTTCATTCCATGGATGTAGCTTTCAAAATATTTTCTTTTTACAAAAGACATTCCACAAGCATGATCGAGCATGCTCCTATTCCACTACAATGTACTTCAATAACTTTTTATAAGTTTATGTAGAACTGACAGTAAATGTAGACAGAAGACCCTTTAATGAGCCATAGTTCTATAAGCCCTTATGCACTTCCTAAATTTTGACTTTCTTTAAACATGGGGTTCCAAGATAATTTTAAAATGACAGTTTATAATTAAAAACTGATCCAGAACAACCTAAATTAGGTGATGCCATTGATGATCAATCCAAAACAAAGACATGTGAATCTTTCCCTGACAGAAAAGGAAAAGCTTACCTCCCATTTGTGCTCCAAAAGTCTTCCTTTGCTTAATAGAGTGGACTTCTGCCTTATTCTGTTTAATTACATTTCACAGAAATATACATGTGAACTTTCAAAGTATCTGGCATTATTTTAAAGGGAAATCATGTTTCAGATATCAAAGAAAGCATGTAAATTATCTAAGTGTGCTTTTTCCAGGTGCTAGTGTCATTACAAATAACAACATATTCAGTTCTGAAACATGTAAAAAGGTATGAACTGACAACTTGAAAGAATGTTTTCTCCATGGGGAAAGAAAACATTTCACAATAAGTATTTTCTATTTTTCTGAAAACCCCACATGTAACTGATCCTAAATTTATTGAAGGGACATGTGAATGGTGATGCTTTTTCCCCCAAACCCTCTTCTCTGTAACTGGTGAAATATGAATGACAAGAGCTTTCTGAGACAAAAAACCCTGCCTGCCTTATGTCAGAGACATACATCATGGCCTTTCAAGAAATGATCTAGGCACTCTCCTAGGACAGGACCCTGAGAATGTTCCTAGGCAAGCATCCCATCTGGCATGCTTTAAGTCAGTCAGGGACAATATCATATTAACATTTAGGATCAAGTACATCTGGGTTTCCTCTGGAGTATGAGTGCTGGCCAGGAGAGTGCTACTGAAGATAAATCAGGTATAAGAAGTGAAAATTTGGTCATTAGTTTTAACTCAGGGGCAAATCTGTAATGTCTCTAACTCTAATGAAGTAGTAATACACAATTAAAGTCTTAAAATATCCCACTCATTTTCTGCTAACACATCTGAAACATAAGCCAGGGAGAACTATTCCCTTACAGGAGAAACTTCAGACTTCATGAGCAGTCAGATTTTGACTTGTCTTTGAGAATGCTCAAAAAATATCAATTAACTAGTGATCCCTATAATGAAGTATATCTTCATCCACTGACAGAATTGGAACAAATCACTTAGAAACTGAGATGAATTAATAATTTTTCTGGCTTACTGATTTATTTTAAAGTAGCTTTGGATTGTTCATGTTAGTGTATAGACTGAGTCCATTGTTATAATATTCCATGGGCAGGCAGAAAACCATATCAATAACTCCCCATTGTTTTTATTATAATAAAACCAGTTCAGGACAGAACCTGAACAATGGACATCAGGTAAAGCTAAACTGAATGGAAATGAGGCCTACTGTCTATTCTTGATAAAGGTTTACAAAAGGATAAGTCTGGATTGTCTTAAAATAAAAACTTTTTTTAAAATAAAAATGTATTGAGATTGATTAGCATTAATCAAAATTCATCAACTACTAAGGTAATAATTGAAGTTGTCATGTTGAAAACAGATTGGAAAACCTTAGAGTTAGGCCTTGGCCAGTTTTCCAAATCTGTCTAGATTAACTTACAAAGGATTTCCAATGTAAAATGTTAAAATACATACCAGAATTTTGAAAAATACGTTCCTCTTGGACTGAACTTCTGAAACATTTTTCAAAACATATCTTTAGAGGATCTCGAAACAAGAAACAGATACAACTGTGTCTGCACTGCTCATATTTTACTGTAGTACCTATGCACAGTATTTGAAAACCAGACCAAAGCATGTTTTATTTTTGATTTACAACCATAACAGATATTAATGAGAATTATCCAGTTTTTCACTCAATCTAAAGAGTTTTCACTACCGATGACGATATTGAAAATGGTGACAGATAAATGATATAGGAAATAATTTATATCTTGTATTATGGCTGAAAGAGAATTGTTGTATGTAATTATTGCCCACTCTTTTTGAAACATTATGGAACCAGAGAACAAATAGGAGTTTCCAGTAAGGGTGGAAAAATAGAAGCACAAGCATATGCTATACACAGAATGACACAGAATCACAGAATGGTTTAGATGGTTGAGTTTGGAAGAGGCCTCTGCAGGTCATCGTGTCCAACCTCTCTGCTTAAGCAGGGCCACCTAAAGCTGGTTGCCCAGGACCAAGTCCAGGAGACGTTTGAATATCTCCAAGGAAGGAGACTACACAACCTCCCTGGGCAACATATGTTGGTGCTCCGTCACCTTCCCAGTAAATAAGTGTTTGCCGATATTCAGACGGCACTTCTTGTGTTTCCATTTGTACCCATTGTGCCCACACACATTACTCAAAAACTCATGTATACACAGACATTTTCATTAATAGTCAGCAGAGTGACTAGAGCTTTAATACTTAGAATACAGTTATTCTTTCAGGGAACTAATTCTTCCTTCCTCAATATGTCCTGAATTCTGAAATGCAGTTGTTGATAATGATGACTAAGAAAAGCAACGTATGCAGAATAAGGCATTATTTAATATTCAAAACCACCTCATTTTACCTGGTAAAATGGATATTCACATTAATCTAGTTACAAAGCTTCAGTTTTGGAGTAACAGACACTAGTGTTTTCTCCAGAGTAAATAAAACTTTGGGGGAGACTGTTCCTTTGCATTTTTTTAATGTAACTGAAAATAAACCTGCTGGAATGAGTCTAACAAGATTAAAATGAAAAGAGAGATACAAATAGTGTTATCACCTGTTCATTTTCTGTTCCACAGACAGTGTTTTACTTGGATACTAGTAAGTCTAATATTTTCCATTTCTATGTATAAATGATCAGAGTTTTGTTTCTACGGAAGAATTTTTAGATTCATAAGGTTAAAGTTCATTTAGCATTTAAGAGACAAATGAGGTCAGCATTAGTACTGCAAACGTTTTTCATTATAGAAATTTAGTCACAGGCTGGTTCAGAAGTTGAAAATACCATAAGGAGAGTGCAAGACACTAATCTCCTTCATGACAGTGACAATTCCCAGGGCTGTTTAATACCAGTAAATGCTCTCATGTATTTGAAAAAGAGCAGTATTTCATATGGATAGAATCCAAAATACCATGGTTCTTGAAAATTCAGAAACATTTTGTTGGGTTTGTTCTCCTAACTCAGTTGGTAATCTTATATTTGGTGTCAAAAATAGATTTCAGGTTGATTTTGGCAGGTGTTTATTGTTGTTGAAAATCAGCAGAACTAGGACAATAGGAGGAGGTGCCCTGGCTGAGGAACTACCATAGAAAGTTGCTGAAATGTCATCTCCTTTTAACAGAATTAAAAATTTGTCTCCTTTCTTCAGCATGATTCTTTGAAGCCCAGATGTCTTTTCCTGCTTCTAAAATAGTGTTATAAGCTTCTGTTTATTCTATATGTTTTCAATCCAGCTATTCATGCTTCTTACGTCATGTCTCACATATTCATTTTATTCTGGAAAACTTCTGCCAGTTAAGATCTTATTTTACTTGAGTGCCTTTCTATCTTCAAAATAAAAGAGAATTTTTTCCAACTTCTGTAGTATTTAACTTTTTAGATCTACAGCATTTAAGCCTTGATTCAATATTTTCTTGATATTAGTTCAAGGATAAAATTACTACTTTTTCAGCACATTCTTAACTTTAAATGTGGGATTTCTTTAGTTCTGAGAATTCTTTGTTGTTTTGATAAAATAAATTTCAGCTAAGGACTTCAGTACCAAAATAATTTTGGTACCAAAGCAAGAATTAATACTACTGTTTTCATCTGCTAACCTGTTTTTGTACTTTACTGCTACTGAAGTTAACACAGATTTCACCAAAAAGAACATTGGCATAATAATGTTTAGTTATTTATGCTCACCAATATTTTAAAAAAGGCGTTAATGGAAGATAGCCTCTGGCTATTCCCACTACAAAACACTCCCTAACTAGAACCTTGGATGAATATTCAGCTTTGAGACTGGAAAAGATATAAAAAAGCTATGCTGACTCTAGAATACCTGGAAATTTCTCCACTGTGAAAGAACTTTAGTTGTCATGCTGGGTTGTACAACACAAGGACCTGTTATATTCATTACCAATGCTTGAAATGTTTCTTTCCATAGAAACATTATTGATACATTTTATTTTCAGTCTTAGCAGTTGTGGTGGATTTTAACTGGACTACTGCTAAAAAAGTTCCTTGATTTCTGCATTTAACATCTCGTTACAAGCCACATTCTGAAATTTTTTTTTTTCCTTAAGTTATACTGACCAAATATTATTATTTTAGTTTTAAATAAATACATAAAAAGAATCCATAGACTGTCATTCTCAAATATCTGGAAAGTTAAAATTTCTGCCATCACAGTAGCAGTCAATGGCATATTTCAATAAGATCTTGATCATTTTATTTTCTTAAAAAATGAGCAAAACACAAACCAAACAAACAGACAGGCAAAACCACACCCCAAAATACCCAGAGTATTAGGACCATGCTTCAGCCTGTTTGATAGTCTTGAGAAGCCCAAAGTGTATCCCATGACTCTAGAATTGAGAAACACTGGAAACTTCTCTATTGACTTCTACATACTAATGATATTTGTCAATAATGTGAATGTAAACCAGGTTTTTCTATGCAAGCAGATGAGTTAGAATTGGACTTCAAAGTTTTTTCGGTAGAACAGCAGTGTGATACAACTACAAGTATATGTACAAGGAAGATAGAATTTATAAAATATGACCTTTTATAAATCTTGTGTTGCCTATGTTTCAGACAGTAAAACCTAAATAACGCAACCAATGGAAGACTGTGTGTTAATATGGCAAGCAAAAAACAGATCCTGTAGCATGTTACATGGCAGCTAAAGATAAACAACACAAGCTAATATTACTATACCTACTCTTGTGTTTCATCATGACTATTTAGCAAGCTTCTTGAGAAAAACTAGGTCTCGTCACATAAATTTTAAGTAGCATGAATCTATTTAGATGGAGTGCAACGGAACTGAGGATCTGGAAATCACCCCTGCCAAGATAAGAGTCAGAATACATGCCTTTTGCATAACCCCTCACTTCACAGCTGCTTTTCAAAACACAGCCTGGTTATATCTCCTTTGTGCTAGCTGTGCTAAGAGCCAGGGGTACTGGATCTGTTTGAACAAGTGCCCTGGCCTCTCTTTTTAGGTATTAAGCCAACCTTCTGTAGCAGCCAATGTAGATTTGGCTTGGAGAAATTTTCTAGGGTGTAAAAAACAAGTATGTTATGCAAACCCTTACTATAGGCTCTTGCTGTTTTATTTGCACAATACAAATGGTCTTTGCAATTTGCTAAATGCAATATTTTATGCACACTTTTAGCTAACTCTTCCACTGACATGAATGCAGAGTATTTATCCAGTATTTTTCATTTAATAATACTAAATTAAGTAGCACCTGATCCAGTGGACAAGAACCATAGTGTGCCAGATGTCCAAGGGCACAAAATAGTCTCTGAGCTACACAATACAGTGTAAGACAAGAAAAAAAGGATACTGACACAGGGACACACTATAAAGAAGTTGTTCGGCATGGTAGTCAGCAAGAAAATTCTCTATAGCAATTTTTAGCTAAAGGACAAATATGATAATAGGAACGGGATAAGCTTTGCATAGTTCAGAGTGAATACACTTTCATCTACCCTGAAGACAGTAAGCAAAGGACCATTTCTTAATTTACAATAGGCATCTGGAAGGTCCATACTAGCTCCTCATTCTTGTTCTGTTCTTGTCTTTGTGTTCTGAGAGTCATTAAGGTAAAATAATTCCAGTGAAAGGCTCCATTTCAAGAATGAATACAAATCAATACAACACCAGCTTCTGCCATCAGACTCTTAACTGACTCGTACTTGATATACTGCCACCTTTAAATTATATATGGCCTTTCTTAGACAACAATATTTAACTATACTTGGGTGTTTAAATATTAATTATTCTTCTTGGATTATTTAAATTCAATGTCTTTTATTTTTATTAATTTCATTGAAATCAAATAAAGTTTTGTTAGCTTTTGCCTAAGTGCTGATAAACAGTGCTGATAACTAGAGCCAACGAGTGCCATTAAAAGTCATGTAATGGACAGCTGGGGAATCAGGCCTAGTAAGCATGGGTTTATGAGAGGCAACTCCTGCCTGACAAACCTGATCTCCTTCTATGACAAGATGACCCAACTATTGGACGAGGGAAAAGCTGTGGGTATGGTCTACCTGGATTTTTGAAAAGCATTCGACACAGTTCCCCATAGAATCCTCATAGAAAACTGGCTGCTCATGGCCTGGAGGAGCAAACGGTCTGCTGGGTCAAGCACTGGATGGATGGACGGTCCCAGAGAGTGGTGGTCAATGGAGCTAAATCCAGCTGCTGGCCAGTCACAAGTGGTGTTCCTCAGGGCTCGGTGTTGGGACCATTTCCGTTCAACATCTTTATTGATGATCTTGATAAGGACATAGATTGTATCATCAGTAAGTTCGCAGATGACACCAAGTTAAACGGGAGTGTCGATCTGCATGAGGACAGGGAGGCTCTACAGAGAGACTTGGATAGGTTGATTGGTGGGCCAACGTTAACGGGATAAGCTTCAACAAGGCCAAGTGCCAGGTCCTGCACTTGGGCCACAACAACCCCATGCATCGCTACAGGCTGGGGGAGGTGTGGCTGGAGAGCTGTCTGGAAGAAATGGATCTGGGGGTTCCAATTGACAAGCAGCTGAACATGAGCCGGCAGTGTGCCTGGGTGGCCAAGAAAGCCAACGACATCCTGGCTTGTATTAGAAATAGTGTGACCAGCAGAAGTAGGGAGGTGATAGTCCCCCTGTACTCTGCACTGGTGAGGCCACACCTGGAGTATTGTGTCCAGTTTTGGGCACCTCAATAGGAGAGAGATATTGAGGTGCTGGAGCGAGTGCAGAGGAGGGCAAGGGAGCTGGTGAAGGGCCTGAAGAATAAATCCTATAAGGAGTGATTGAAGGAGCTGGGACTGTTTAGTTTGAGGAAGAGAAGGCTGAGGGGAGACCTCATCACTCTCTACAACTACCTGAAAGGACATTGCAGAGAGGTTGGTGCTGGTCTCTTCTCACAGGTAATTAGTGACAGAACAAGGGGGAATGGCTTTAAACTCCAACAGGGGAGGTTCAGACTGGACATTAGGAAAAATTTTTTCACAGAAAGAGTGGTCAGCCAGTGGAATAGGCTGCTCAGGGAGGTGGTGGAGTCACCATCCCTGGATGTGTTTAAGGGTCGTTTAGATGAGATGCTGGGGGATATGGTGTAGGGGAGAACTTTGTAGAGTAGGGCTGATGGTTGGACTCGATGATCCCAAGGGTCTTTCCAATCCTAAATGATTCTGTGATTCTGTGACTCTGTAACTTTATTGCCATGCATATTTATATGTAAATAAAATTGTTTAATTCAAAAAATTAGACAATCTCGATTCAGTCAAATAATTTGTCCTATTTTTATTTCTGGCCTAAACATATCAGTATCGATTCCTGAAATGTATACCATTTCAGTAGCTGTCTATACAAATCTTGCAAGAGATCCATATCCTGAAGAAACTCTTGAAACATATTATAAAACATGCTGAAAAAAATGTCCCACATAATCAACAGAGCTGAGCATTTTGTCCTGTTTTCTCACTGTGAAAGCCTGTATGAACACCCCCATGGGAAAATTGCTAAACTGATGTGACATGAGCCTTCTCCAGAAAAGCCTTCTGGACTTCCAAGACTTCTGTTGAATGCACATTATGCACATTCTGTTGAGAGCCACATTATGCTCTTTTTCCACCATTGTCCCTGAGAAAAGCCAAAGATAAACAGAAATCCATTTAAATCCTTGTGAAAAAGAGTGAGGGGGTATCCCTGGAAAGGTGATGTAGCTAGTTAGGTCTGTCAAGGTGAACTTGAGAGCCATTAGTTGAAACATCATTTGAGCAGAGGGATCATTGAGTAGGAATGCTATTTAAGTGTGAGTATTAGGGCATTCACTCAGCAAAGAACAGAATGATGCACATCTGTTGCAAGAGATAGTGTGCTTTGAGAATGGCTTTTTGGCTAATTATATACATGGATATCTGAAAATGTCAATTATGTTAATTACTTTTTTGTAAAACAAATATTTTTCATTTACTTTTTTTTTTTTTCCTGTTAAGACACTGTAATTGCAATGTAGTGACAATTGGACAAACCTCTCTGTCCAAATGCAACTCTTTGATTTCAGTAGGACTTCTGTAGGTACATGAGGCTGTCCTACAGAAGTACTTTTACAATCAAGACCTTGGAAATTCTGCTGACGTTCGTAGTTGGTATTAGTCTTCTCATAACCTTAAAAGAGAGAAAAATGCCAGTGACCCAGGAGATTTTCCTTTTTGATGCCATATGTTCCTAATCTTTCTTCTCTTGACCTATTCAATCCAGGGCTGAGTTGTGCAGCTCACAGTACTCTTGTGAAATTGCTTTGGCTCACAGCAGAAGGATGGTTGATATGTCTAAGTTTAAAGATATGCTCTTGAAATGTTATTGAAAGCAATCTGAAGTAACCACATTTGAATTTTATTCTATGAAATCCCATAGGAAAAGCAACTATAAATTGAAGGCTTACTTTTTCTTGTATGTGTCACTGCCTTCAGAGACTAATTTGTCTTCACTATATTAGTCTTAACAGATACCTAATAGACTTTCGATAGTTTGGCATCCTCCTTGTTCACAGATCTAAATTTTCAGCATGTAAAAGATCATATATCTTTCTAAACTAATTCAGTCATTGCAGAAGCATCTTGATAATCTATAACACTAAAGAATTCTAGTTCTGTCAAAGTCTGTAAAAATTGTACACATTTTCTTCTAAATGATTTAATTTTTTAAAGTGTATTAGGAAAAAAATAAAAATATTTTGTAATTTAGGCCCCTATTGTTATATGGAGGCTTTTTTTGCACGAATGCAGAAAAGGCAAGTGCATTTAGTATGTGTTCCTGTGCTGTATTTAAAAAGCAGCAAGCTCCTTTGCATACAACTATAGGAGGCTGAGAAATTTTTGGTTAATATTCTTATTTTTTAAGATGAGAAATCCCTGACAAATGCATAGTAATTCCTATTGGAAAACTGTAATTTAGGTGCACAATAGAATTTTGGTCTGAACCAAAGAAAGGAACTTACACCATAAGAGAAATAATGCCTAGACTGGGAATAAAGGTGATATAAATTTATGTTAAATTGGGAACACTTGATCCTCAACCTTTGAGTCTTCCAGTGAGTTACAGTCACAAAACAGAAACAGAATGAAGTATATGGCCCATATATATTGCAATAGCATTCCTCTTCTTGTGAGCCAAGAACTTTATTTATTGTTATGTAGTTCAAACAACATAACACACCAGATATGCCCAATTGAGGCTGACTAGTCATACCTAAGCAAGGGCACCGTCATATATTTTTGTGTTATCACATTTGTATAAGGACAGATTTTCTTCTGCTAGCATGTAATTCCAAACAGTAGAGCATACAAATAGGAAACAGATTTTCTTTTGTATTCAGAAATCCTAAGACTCAAGGGTTGTAAAATAAAATGATTTATAGTTCTGAGCATTATCAAAAATAAGTGTTACACTATAAAAATGGTTTGGAAGCATAAAAATGAAAATTTAACAAGATTCACAGTCCTTCTGAAGTTTGGAACTAGATCACTAGATAGGCTTTGTTTATGCGATCTGTCCTCATATGATTAATATTAGCTCACAGTATGTTATTTTCAAGAGTACTTTTTAAAAAGGCATAACGAAAAAAATCATGTTACTCATTTAACTATTTTGTTTTTCAGTTTTCTCTGCTGCATTCTTTAGTTAAAACAACTACATCCTTTTTAGTGGATCCAGATAGTGAATGATTTATAAAACTTCTGAACCAGTTCTGGATTATGAAACTGACCCTAAAGTAAGACTACAAAATGATCTGTAAACAATGTTTATTCCAAAAAGATGGTTTCTTTGTTAAACTCTTCCTATTTCTTTCTATTGATTTTAAAGATGAATTTTGCTTTAAGATATATTGTGCAATGAAAGTCCTGTGGAGATGGGAAGAGGATTAGACAATAGGAGTGGCAAGTCTTCAGAAAGATTTTACTCCAACAATTTCAACAGCCCCTTTTCATATATGAAATCTACCTTACAGCTAAGCTGTTAACATGTAAGTGAATTTTATATTTATGAAAGGATGTTCTCAGTCCAAAACTATATACTAACATGCATTTTCACTACAGACTCTTTAAAACTGAAATTGAGGAGATATTCTTTAGAAAATCACAGCCTAGAAAACCAAATTTTAAATAAAATTCCACTGCACAAACTTAGGAGACTTTCAGTCTGAGAAAAACCTGAAGCACCGCAAAATGATTATTTAAATACAAAACCAACCAAAATACAATGTGGAATGCAACACTGTTAGAGCCTGCAAAAAGACAGACATGGAGAATAAAACACATGCAGGGAAGCTTTTAACTGAATTTTAGATTATTAGGTGTCTGTTTTTGAGCTAAATAAGCCTTATTGGAGTAAAATAGGCAATTATGAGGTGTACAACCTGTTTATTTAATTAATTGCATAATCGGGGTGCCTAATTCTTTTCATTAACTGTAAAGTGAGCTTTTGTTGACTAGATAATATATATTCATCTTCATGGAGGTATGAGTATCACACAAGTGCGTCTTGCCATCTGTCCCCTGAGGCAAAGCTGAGGATGCTTTCCCTCCTGGATCTTACTAGGCACAGGAAGGGAATGAAAGAATGTTTTACAGCTGCTCAGAGGAGAGGGAAAAAAATGTAAATATTTTCAGAAAAGATGTGTAAATTATCATAAGGTTTTGCTATTCTAGTTTGTATGGGTTCCTATACCTCATTAATTGCTCTGATAACTGTGCACATTTCAGTCATGTTTTAACTAAGACAACTGAAATATTCTGTTTCTTCCTCTAATGATCTACCTGGGGAAAGCAGATATACAGGGGAATTTTTCAAACTGTTAGTAATGTACACCTCCCCTGAGAGTATGTGAAGGAAGATGGGCATCTGATAGGGGTTCAGAGTCTGTCCTGACTGACACCTGAAGTATTTGCTTTTTCAGTGTATTCCCCATTTTAAAGCAATAGGTAACTTTCAAGCTATTCTAGCAGTACCAGCTTACAGGCAATTTTGGTGCTGGTCTGTATGCACAGACCCCTGACTGCACAAGTGTCTTAGTGGTACCACACATTGATAATCAAGCAGGAAAACTGAGCTGGAACACTTGTAGAGCCAATACCCTGGAAAGATCACACCCAAACTCCCATCCCAGCTGTTAGTCATAGTGGGGGAAAAAAAAATCATGAAAAAATACTCCTGCAGAGCTCCAGTTAAAGGTGTTCTCTGTTCTGTCTGAAGTCTTCTGGGAACTCTATAAATGCATCCACCCATCAGCAATGTGTCACTTACACAGTTTGTGCCCTTTTAGCTGCCAAACTTCCACTGGTATTAACTGTTTCTTCTGCTCCTTCTGCCACTTCTGTAAAGTCTTCATCCCTCAGCTTTCCATACTGTTGGTTCAGTCAGTCCACCTTTGGGAATTTCCTGTGGAAATTACTATAAATATGTATCAATTACTTTCTTTAAGTCCAGTTTCTGTGTCCTCTGTCACTGCCTTTTGTAACAACATGTCAACCAGGAAGGGCATGTCCAATCAGGGAGAAAGGCTAATGGTCACCCAATGTTTCGTAAAGGCAGCAGGGAAACACTTTGCCAGTTAAGACTTCAAGAACTTTACTGGCAAATAGGCTGCAAGAGTTTAGAATTTTTTTCAGTAAAAGAACTGGTTATCCTGAGATGAGATTCCAAAGTCTGTGGTTGAGGGAACTTCTCCCTTGAGGCAGGAAGATTCTGGACTCATGCATCATATTTGTAACTAAGTTTTTATCAGGTTCGTTGCTGTTCTCAGTGGTATGACATTGATAAGAAAGGTAAATTCATAGAAAAGTTGTATAGTCCAAGGCATGAGCTTGCTTTGGTAATACTGTATTTTGATTTTTTAAAAATAAATGTTCTTAACAATTCCCAGTGTGTTTGCAAAAATTAAGAAAAATACCTTAGTTTGAACTGCATACATCCCTTGACTTTTCTGTAGAGACACTCTTTAATCAGTTGAAGCACTCACTAATGCACAGAAGTGTTCATGGACTTATGTACTTGAGTCTCATGGTGATGATCAATTACAAAACAAAAGATAGTTGAGAAGAGCAACTTACATACAAAAGCATAGCACAGACTGAAAAAAGTTTGAAAAGGGAGTTATTGTTTCTGCATATAAATCCTATTTCTTTTATGAACTTTTATAATTTCCAGATGGTAAATTGCTGTTAGAGACAAAAACAATAATAATAATAAAAAAAACCCCATATAAACTTAAATGATACACTGGTACAATCACAACACAAATCAAAACTATAAATAATGAAGATACATTTTTTTGTGTAGGTAAGTACTCCTGTATCATTCTTTTGGGATTACTGCACTGAAACAAGTTTAACCACCAAGTAAATGGCCTACAGAGAAATGTCACTAACAATGACTACACTGGAAATTTTTTGTCTTTTTCTCTTCAATAATATTCTAATAAACCTGAAACTTTAGTGCTTTTTTATTACTATTATTTTTCAAATACCAAATTTCACACAGTTTCATTACTGATACACAAATCAACATAATAATTTAATCAATATTCCATTTGGAATGAGTCATGGTATGAAAAGCTGATGTATAGATTATTTACACTCTGCATTGTGCATAATGACATTATTTTAGAAAAATCAAAATGATGGCAAGCCTTGTTTTGTCCCTTTCTTTCACACACAGATTTCAAAGCAAAGTTTACTAAAAGGGGGAAAGAATGGGAAATAATCTGAGAAGAAAAAACAGAAGAGAAATATTGGAAGATATTAAAAAAGAAACAGTATGAAGAAATGGAAGACAGAAGTGCAGAAAGACAAGAAAGGTAACTATGAGGCTGAGATGGAGGAACACATTTAATATTTTTAGTAGGGTAGTTCCAGAATAATGTCATGTATCTGTAGGAATTTATCTTGATTATTTTTATTATAGAATGTAATTCCATGGTGGCTGGACTTCCATGCTTGTGCTCCAGTCTTCAGATTTTTGGCACATTTTGGATCTTCCTTTCTATAAAATTAGTCTCCAAGAAGTCATTATATGTTTTGCTGAGCTAAAGCTTTTTTTTAATATTTATTCAGCTTCCATTTAGAACTCATTTGACTTAAAATTATATGGTTATCTTATAATACAATTTTATTTTATAGGAAAAAAAAAAAAATCTTGCATAAATTCTGGCTAGGACAAAGGGATGTAGGAACAGTCCCAAAGCATATGGGTTAAATTAACGCCTGCTGAGTTGCAGTGCCAGCATTTGTCTGATTTAATGACATGATTTTAAATAATTGAAGGGGGGTCTTGAGCATCTTCCATGTGATTTTCTGATGGATTAGTTTTAAACAGAGGCCCAGGGAACATTTGGGACCACTAGTGTGAATGTGTTTCTGTTGGTTAACAGTGAATAATTGGCCTAGTTTCTTGTCCCGTTTCTTCTTCAGGAAAACATAATTAATTCATATGTGCTGGCCAGTGATATGCACAGCACTGCTGCAAACCGTAATAATAAGGTTAACCTCTGGAGTAACTAAAGCAGGTCAGATGGTCAACAGTGGGGCAGGCAACGAGAACAAATCAATAGGAAATAGCTCAATCAGGTTCCATCTATCACTTCTTAGGCCAGGAATATTTAAAAATATGAAGAGTCATTTACAATTAAACACTAATACCAAAGTAAAAGAATATTAAAGGTGACATTTTAGATCCTGATCATGCTTCTGGAGTTTAAGAGTGAAAATAAAATGAGAAAGTCTTGTTTTTCTAGTGTCTCATGAATTCTTTTTTATAGATGAATGAAACATGATCTCAATGTTATTTTCAATGATTACTTCAAAACCACTCTTTTCAACATATTATTTTGCCTTCAACAAGCATCTCTTTTGTTTCATGATGTAAGATGTTATCTGGTTTTAAAGGGGTGTTTTTCAAACTGTTAAACTAATAAAACAGTGAAATTATTCACTTTTCTCTACTGGGTAACTTAATGGGCAGGCGTGCAGATGCAGATGTAAATCTGGAGTTTCAGTCATGTAAGAGATCAAAATCCCACCCAAAAATTGTTTTATTAAAATGTTGTAAAGGGATGCATGTGTATATATTAAACATGGAAAATAATTTAGGAAGTAAAAGTGAATTATCTGATCAGAACTAATATATTCTGTTGCACTTTGGTAAATTCTGGTTATTATAACACACAGACTGAACAGTGGACCTGTACTAAATTATCCTATGTCTATACTAGTCTGTTTTTAGGATATGGAAATCTCGGACTATGAAAATGAACACATTTGCTGCAAATCCAAAACTGAGCATGGGATGTGACCTACAATATAATCATAATGACTGTAGCTGTTCTTGGAAGATAGCTCACTTTAAAGTCCTTATTTCATATATTTCTTCAAGTTAAATGCAATATCATCAAACTTGTTTGGAGTTAACCAGCCTATTATTTATTCAAGTTCTTGAGTAAGTTTTTTAACTTATAGTGACTTCCTGTATAGCCTAGCTAAACAGGAAGTACCCAGACTGTTTTAAAAAACAAATTATACATACATTTCCTAATATAAATCCTTCCTCTTAAAATTCTTTGGAGATCTAAAACACAGTAAGGTGTGTCCCATATTGCTGTGCATCTGTACAGTGATGTTGTGTTTTAAATTAAAGTAGGGGTTACTAGAATCTAGAAATCAGAACTAGAGGGGCAGAAGACTGGATGGTTACTGGGTGAAATATTTACCTCATGAACTGAGAAGGGTTTTGAACCTTGAGTAGAACAGTTGGAATTTAGAGTTTCTACTTCACAAAAATTTTACATTTCTGAAAATGATTATGTTTCCTGACTGAAAAGTCTGCATGGTTTGTTCAGTAAAGAATCCCAGCTTTTTGACTGTTTCATTTACAGATTGTAAGAAATTTCTCAAGTTTATAATTTTAAAATTATTTTCCTTGTACTTGTGTCTGATTAGGCAAAAGTAATAGAAGAAATGAAAACAAATGCAAATTTCCCATTTTCCAAGTGAAATCACTTTAATTTCAGAAATATTTTTTCACAGAAACTTTCAGGAAAATGAAAAGTTTTCAGTGCATGCAAACAGAACAATCTTCCCTCACTCAAAAGTGTTTTGGCAAACCAATTCCGACCAGTTGTACTCAGTAATAGTGACCTCAGTGTGGCCTCTTGCATCAATATCATTTATATGAGCTCAGAGAATGTAAATCAGCCTATTAAGGCCAAATGTTCATTTTATTTACACTTGTTTCCATCTTGAAAAAAGTCAATTGAGTCCTTGTGTTTTGGGAAGAAAAAAAAAAAAATGCGTAGCAATAATTCTACCAGCTTTGAAGCCAGAGACTTCTTCAGTCAGCTGGTCTGAGTTTTTTCTTTAATACAGTCCAAACTATGAAGGTAGGGAACAGATAGCAGTCCAGACTCTGACCTCAGCCGTCTGACCTGATTTTTTAGAGAAACTGAACACTCAGAGCTTAGCTGAAGTTAGCAGGCCTTGCAGCTGTGTGGTTTGTTTGCCAATCAGCTTGTTGGCCTGAAAATAAGAAAATAGCACTAAACTGGCTAAAGACTGAAGAAGACAATCATTGATTATTAACAGTAATAAAGGGGTATTATTTTTATAACAGCTTGACCTACTTTATTTTAAGAAAGAATATGCAATACAGCTAATTTATTTTGGAATGCACCATCATGAAGCTTAAGCTGAAGTTTCATTTTATTTAAGACAGTAGTATTCATATTGCCATACCTAGGATAATGTTATATAGACTTAAAAGGAAAACACTGTTCAATCTCTGTGTCATAGGGTGGTTGTGACAGAGTCAAAACATGTCTTTTCATTTTACTGAGCTATTTCATATGATACATCTTTCCAAGAGCCTGAAAGTTTATTATCTATATACTGAATTATAAAATTAATTGTTAAAGTACTGTTTAACATTCTTAGAATACTAGAACTGGTGAAGTAATTAAAAAAAAAAAAAAAAAAAATACCCAAAGGTGGGATTCAGAACGACTTGTTTGAGAGTCAAAATCTGCACATTTTAAAGTATCTACTCTTTTCACAGTACAGAGACAGTGCACATATGTCACCCTAAGTTGCCTTGAATGGTGCCTAAAACCCATCGTAAATCCATGAACTAGTAAACTCATAATAAACTTAATGGAGAAGTAAATGATTCCTTAGTCAGTAAGCTTCACTTTATTGAGTTTAATATATGCTGGCTGAGACCCTGTCCTACAGCCCCAACCACTTTTAACTTCCAAAGACTGGAGTCAAAAAAATCAAGAGCAATTCCTGGAGTCCGTAATGTTCCTCTTTTATCTTTAATATTTAAAATACATTAATTTAGACAGAAAGATTGAATTATTAAAAATTCAATGAAGATTATGATGCTTTTCATACACTTTTTGCTTCATGTTCTCTGTTCTCCTCTAGTCCTCAAAGAGAACAATGATGTGAGCTTAAAATAGCTGCCCATGTGCAGAACAGCCCTTCACTACCTCCTTATTAGAGTAAATGAAGAAATTATATTTTTCCCATCAGCATCAGTTTTATCACAGTTCTCCACTTTGTCTCTACTATCAGTTGGGAAGGTTTCTAGGAGTGTTGGGCCATGGGAAGGTGAAGCCACGTTAGGTCTATTCTTCCTCTGACACCAACTTTCTTCCAAAGTCTAAAGGCTAGTTTGTGTGCATCCTTTGTATTCCTAAGTAGTCCCAGGAGCAGACCTCAGATGTACTTGGTGATTTTTTTCTCTTTCTAGAAATGCAACTTGAGGAATTCGATAGTGTCAAACACATTTTAAGAACAAAAATCCCTTTCGAATGAGTGTTAAATTAAAAACCAGAGCATGAATGAAATGAGTATTCAAATAGTACAGTAAAAAATGGAGGCCAGATTCTTTTCAGGTAGTTTTTAGATTGGTTCCGATAATAACAAAATATGAAAAGTATAGTAATTGCAGATAAAGCCACCTGATTCATGTTTTGAGTTTTAAGATATTTCCAGACTCCTTCACACACACAAGCTACATGGTAAAGAAATATTTCTGTTTCCATGCTTTATCTTGTATCTAGGCAGTGTACTGTAAAACAAAATCTGTGCAGATTTTAGACCAGGGTAAAAGAAAACGATCTTGAAATTGCAAAAGGTTTTGATGGACTCTTTAATGATTGCATAGGTCACAAGAGGCTGTTTGAAAACTATTAAACAGGAAAAATCACTTTCTTTATTACTTGGAAAAACTTATGTGCTAACTGCTAAATTTCACTCTTAAACAGGGGAAGGAGTAAATAAGTACTGCCAAGATCTGAAACAGTATTTAGCAGTTCGTGTAGACTAAACATGCTTTTCCTTACATGAGCTGGCAGATGATGCTACAGTCATTGTTCAAATGATCAAAACAGGCATTTTCCCATTTCAGTGGTTCCTTGAGTCTTCTGCTTTCTTTTTGGTTCTGTACAGTATACCTCAAAACAACCTTTAATAACTACACTTCTCGTCTATCTACTCATTTATTTATTTCTTTATTCATAATATCTTTCATTGAGGTACCATTAGATTACAGTCTCATTGAACTATGACAGTCTTGCTGCTCCTCACCAGTGAGTTTCAGAAGTCTGAGGCAGTGACAGCAACAGAACGTATTTTACCACTGCAAAAGTACCTGTTATTTCAAAGGATATATACAATAAACTTCCTCTTTCTTTCCAGAAATTTCGTATGTTGTGTCACCCTACGATCAGTTGGAACGTCAGGCATGCATCAGCATTTCATTTTGCATTAAGTATTCTTGTGAAAATTGGAAAAATAGCAAGAAAAACACATGGCTTATCTGCGTAAGACACAGACTATATTTACTTCCAATTCACTGAGAGTCAATCACAGCAGATGGAGTCCATAATTCAATAGATCTGGGGTTTCCATTAACTTGGAGTGACAGTCTCAAGCCAAATCCTCGTATTTCTTTAATTGTTTAGTTAGCTTCACTAGCAAAGAAACCTACAATGCAGAATTTCCCTTCTGAGTCCTGCTGTTTGCTCCTCCAGGCCATCACCATTGGGTAAGGGTAGATCCAGCTTGCCATGGTGTTTCTGAAGGGAAAACAGACTTTGTTATCTGTCTGGTTCTTAGGGAATCCTCAGTCCTGTGATGTGTCTGGGGTGTAAAGCATCTGTGGAAAGGGCTACTATTCAGTGATCCTTGGTCATGTGCTTTGCTCTTTCTTTACTTGCATTTTTACCTGTTTGTTTGTGAGTTTCTTTTTTAATGTTGCTCCCAATTTTATAAGCAAGTGCCTATCTTTATTTTTTGCAGAAGGAGCATGGTCTATTATTTTTGCTTATTTTTTCTAACAGCAATAATACTTCTGTGTCTGGGGTTCTTCTTTCTTCAGCCACTGAATTTATTTACAGGTATTCATTCTGAGTGCAGGCAGAACATTTCCTCCTATCTTAGATGAACTGGTTACACTATATTAGTTTTAATTATTATTTTCCAGATAGAGAGCATGTCAAAAGTTGTATTACCATGCTACTGGTATGTTTATAAAACAGACCAATCTCCTGCAGTTGATATCTTTCTGAATGCCTTTTTTTTAAGCATATGGCATTGATCTTATCAAAACAGTTCCTCTTGGAGAACTCCTAGTTACATTCTTAGGCAGGAGTAGAGGTTGAACAGGCTACAGTAATCTTCTCACTAAGTATTTAATTCTTTGTGAGTTTTGTGATGAAGAAATTACTCTGACTAATAATGAAATTAAAGTAAGTGTTTCAGTCATATTTCCTGATTTACGATGACACTTGCTCATAAATAAATAAAGTCTGCACTGCTTATCTTTCAGTTGTGAGAACAACTTGTGACTCCAAGGTGATGAGAGAAGTGCTGGAAATACTCCCTACACTGGAAAAGGTTTGTCTGAATAGAGAATGGCATGCTGAGCTCCTTTAACCTCTACAGCAATCTCATGATTTCTCTTGGGAATGAGCAAGCACTTTCCTTTCAAAGGATTCCTTGGCAGTGACTGTGCATACATTCATCTCGCCTCTGGCCGCCAAAGCTCACAATAGTTAATTAAGCAGCATACCTGTGAACTGTCCTTCTTTAAGCAATTCTGTCATAATCTCACCCTTTGATATTCTTGAAGCTCTGCCTAACTAATAATGCATTTTGGATAAATACTGGTATTAAGTCTGAGCAGTTTTATTCTGTGTTTTGAACCACCCATGGAAATGGATTTCTTCTTATCTAGAATTAAGCTCAACCAAACTGGTTTCTTAAAATGGTCCTAGACCATTTTGTACTAGCTGACATAGTGAGCACATGCTGAATTGGAGACGTCTTTGAACAGTCTGTCTCTGCAAAGTATATTAAGAGTAGATCTATACTGGCAAATGAAACAGGCTCATCTACTTGCCATCTATAAAAAAAAAGGCAAATATAACGGGGTTCTTCTCTGGCTCTAAGGCCAAATAGCCTGTTATAGTTTACATCTGAGTTATGACTAAAGTCTTTCCCCCAAACGTCCAAAACTGCATGGCTATATTCAAACAGCCTTTAGCTTGTGGTATTTCCCAAAGTGCCTCTGAACATTAGGAAGGCTCTAGCTGAGGTGGGCAAAAGCCATACCAGGGTTGCATATTAAACAATGCACATGTCTGTGGGCCAGTGATCTAGCCTGTGCCCTGGATCTGATTTATTTGCCTATATACTGATGGAGCCTAATTATTTGCAAGGTGTTAAATTGAAGTATCGAGCTATTTTGTACATGTGGGAGGAATGTAAAAACCAGACAATGTTCTTTAACCCCTTTGTCACAGATAGGAAACACAGGAAAATAATCTGATTCCAATTACATTCATAAGAAACAGAAATTCACTCCTGGGCAGGAAACTCACAGCCCATTTCCAGCTTTAAGCAAAATGTCATGGCCAACTTACAAAGTGCTTAAAAATGGCTTTATGTAATGAAAGTGCTGACAGATCTTCAATTATATCCGTGAGTGTGACTATATAGCAGAATAATTTTGAATTCTTTGATTCTTGAGGTCTGAAGCAATTTTAATTCACTGTGAAGTGACATCTACCAGAGTACCAGTGTGAGGCACTTTATTTTAATATTAAACACATGGAATTACAAACTTATCATTTCCTAAATGTCCATAAATTCTGCACTGACTTCAAATTAATCCATTAAATGAAATGTATTATCATTAATACCAAATGTATTCCTGTAACCATGGAAGAGAGGGAATAATATATTGTGAATCTTACTGATTTTTGCATAACCTGTTCTGTAGAACTATTAATTATCACTATGGTAGTAACAAAATCCATTTAACATTGTCTAAAGCTTGAAGGTATGGGACCTTTTACCATCTTATAATTTTGCCAGGTTTAACAATTTGTTGCAAACTTGCCCCTGCCGAACATCTGCCTAAGTCTGGAGGATTTTCCCTTTCTTCTTTGCTTTTTGTTTCTTTTTATAATTTAAGTGTTATAAGTACTTTATAAAGTTATAAGAATTTTATAAAGCTGTGATGAATTAGGAACTTACATATATGGTTAAGCCTCAGCCCAGCAAAGAATTATATGTTTATCTAATATTATGCTATGTAAATAGTCCAGCTGATTCTAATGATACACATTTAAGCCATGTAAAATAAAACATGTCTATTTCTTTCTTTGTAGAAGAAAGGACATTATGGTATGTATTAGCAGTGTAATCATTTCAGTTTAATAGAAGTGCAAATAAAAGAAGTATGATCTTTCACGTAGGATCAGGTTAATAAAACTTAGATGCAAGGAGGAGAGTACCCTGAAATGTATTTCAAATATATTTCAAATGTATTTTAAATAATATTTAGCCCTCCTCAAAGTCCAGTACAAATCCTATTCAAAAGAATGTTCTAGCCCTAAGTGCCTGAAAAAATATAAATTTAATTATTACCAAAGATTGAGTTTAAGCATTTAAATTGAGATCCTGACACTTTTGCACAGATGCAGTTTTAGCACACACTGATGATCTTTCTGATGGAAGGATCCTATCACAAACAAAGGGGTCATTTGAAATCACTGGAAACAATTAGAGGATATAAATTATGCTACCTTGCAACTGAAAGATATACATGCTCAAAGTGCTTGTCAAAATGGTTGTACAAAGTTTTCCTATTGTGGAAAATAACTCTTAGTATGAAAAAAATAGCAACAAAAACCACTCCTCCCCCCAAAAAACCCCTTTGATATCCTCTTTGTTAACTTGACCAAACATCCTTTTCTCTTAAAGTCTGTTAGTAAAATAGAAAATTCATTTTCTCCTACATAGATACATTTCTATATACCATCTATTCAAAGATGAGCTGTACCTGTTGATAACAATTGTGGCAGGTGCACTCACCCAATGAAAATAGGACTTCTTGGCTGCTGAAGTGTAGCAGCTACTGATTGCCTGTTCTCAGGGCTTCATGGTAGTTGGGGCCTTTGGCCAATGGGAGCCGCTATTGACTACAGGTCAGATTTGGCCTGGGTATGAATGGAGTCCCCTGGGGAGCCATTTGGAGCTTATCTTCTGGAGTAGTGTGCTGTGCTTGAGGACTCTCCCCTTGGGTTGGGACGCTGCCCAAGGAAACTCCTTGAGGTGCCTTGGGTCGGGATGCTGCCCTGAACAGGTCCTTGAGGTTGAGAGCCCTCACTTGTTAGGTGAGTGACAGGGTGTTTTGGGTTGTCATTAAACCGAGAGAGTGGTGCTTTGTTCTGTATTTTGGGTTGTCATTAAACCCTAGGAAGTTGTTCTGTTCTCCTCTCACAGGCATTCAAACTGTAGTTTGTGGAGGGCTAGTTAATTGTGTTGACAATAAATTTTTAATTTTTGGTGGTTGGTTGTTTATTTGAGAGCCTCCGTAACAAATTGGTGTAGTTGGCAGGATGTTGATAGAGGAGTTATTACAGAAGTATAGTTGTGTCCCTTCTCCCCCAGATGTACAATGGGTGAAGGGGAAGTGGTTTGAACTGGTGGCAGTTGTGAGAAAGTTGGAACAAACCCAGGGAAGTTGGTGGAATAGCAGAAGTGAAGGAAAAATGCGTGCCATTTTAGGTGCCTGCTTGATTCAGGTGCAGGATTATTTTGTATTAGTGGAGAAAGAGAACTTAGAGGAGTGGTTGGAAATGGATTATTTAAAGACAGAATTCTTACGAGAAAGAGAGAGAAGGTGGTTATTAGAAAAAAAAAGTGAAGTTATGTTGGCATGAGCCTCTTAGTGTTCAGATTTGAAAGTTAATTACAAATGTAGATCTTGAGGAGTGGGATGGAGATATTGGGGGCAGTCTGATGAAAGTGGCTTGGAGGAAATAAGAGGAATTGGGGGAAAGAAATGTGTGACCTCTCATTAAAACAGAAAGGCATACAGGTCCACAAGGTGGGAAGCCCTGAACCACCATCCGTACAACTCCCTGGACAGGACCTGAGCTTAGTGAACTTCAGGTTAAATATTGGTGTAATCTGGGTGAAACTGAAACTGAGTATTTGTGGAGAGTTTCTTTAATGGGGGGGGGATCGAATTCTGTTGAGTGATGACGAGGCAGGAGGTTTCTGGGGTCCCGGAGTGTTTTTAAGTGATGGACCAACCGGTAACCAGTTGATAGCATCTTGAGTGGTTTACTGGGCTGGGGGTGTGGACCCTAAGGGGGCAACCTGTTACCATTAAGGTGATGGGACTGTCGGAGCTGGCAGAGGAAGTACAAAAGGCAGCTTGGGGCGGTGCGGAATACTGCTTGCCACGCTGGTGGATCCCAGCCCCCTTAGAGTTCTTATTAGAGGGCTCCCTGATGCCTTAAAGATACATGTCCAGTCCCTCAGAGAAAGGGTGAAAAGAGCCATTGAATGCAACCAACGAAACCCCCCAACCTTCATGTACACGTGTTAATGTGGGCAGAAGTGTTACATGATCTGGTTGCTGATGGGTGAGAAATGGGCTGGACTGACCCGGGTGGGGGCAAAGATGGAAGCTGGAGGGTTCAGCAAGTCAGTTGGAAACTCCCACCTGAGCAGCCTCCTCAGAGAGAGTTTAAACCGCCCCGGGATAAGTCAGGTCGATTTTATGATTCAGGAAGAAATCATCTTTGGCTGAAGGCGTTGGCACTGGGGGTACCCCGGGCAATGTTACATGGGCAATCTACTGGTAATATCTTGAAGTTGGTGCAATTGCTGGAGGGGAGAACTCGAGAACAAAGGAAAAATATTCGGGTTTGATGTTTTTGGCAGGTAAACAGTGGTGTTTACCACACGGCAGTGTCAAGTTTTGGAGTTAGGGGGACAGAGGTTACCTGTGTCTCTCAATATCCACTGCCAACTGCTGCCAAACAGGGTGTTTTTGAGGTGATTAATGATACTGAAAAAGATTATAAATCGTACACATTTCCCTTATAATTCTCTAGTGTGGTCAGTCCACAAACCAAACAAAAGGTGGCAATTAAGAGTCGATTATGGGTGGCTGAATGCCCATCCAGGCCTTTGTCAGCTGGGCTGGGCACGGCCTGCAGGAGCCGCCCACCAGGTCTGGGACCAGCTCGTTGTGGTGCCTTTGTCAGAAGCAGATTGCTCCCACGTGGGACAGTGTGCAGTTTACATTTGCATGTCCTGTCCAGGGATATCGGCACTCGCCGACAATTGCTTGTTATGCACTGGCTCAAAAGCTCACTGAAACCACGCCCAGAGAAGGGTTAAGATCTCTGGACACCACCCCCCCACCCCCCCCCCGTGGCAGTTGGACAGTGAGAAACTGCGAGGAATACAGTGGGTTTGCACACCCCATACTATCCTCAGGCTAGTGGGCGTTATCAACATGCTTGGGAAGCCTTAGGTAAAGGTGGAAAAACTCACTGTATTAGTGCCCAATGGATAATTACCAATTTTTGACTTGATGCTTGAGTTCTGATCCAAGGCCTAGTTCTGTTTTTTGTTAGGATCTTGGAAGAACAGATGATTTTGGCATCCTGATTGGCAACAGTAATGGTGATCTCTATGGACAATCCAGACTTCGATGACAACCTGGTGGTGAATGAATCTTGTGAAACTGGCAGCATTCAGAAGAATGTGATTGAACTTGGTGCTATTGTGTTAATGCCACTTTAGGTTAACAAATGAAGAAAGTGGCAAGAGACTTGAGGCAATTTTTGCTATATTAAGCATTAATTGGATAATTACATATGTTTGAATCTTCCTTGTTAAAATGGTTAATCAGCTTCCTTCAATTTTGATTGTAATACATTGTATGGTTGGAGTTTTTTCTTTAAATTTTGATTGTATAATCATCTAAGAATGACAATCCACAACGAGTATAGAGACTCTTCAGGACCGCACTCTCCTTTAACATTGGAGACAAGAAGTGACGGCACCACCACTTCAAGGAAAACAGGTGAATCATGACTGTAGTCACAGCGTGGCTTGTGTGGCAGGTGCACCCACCCAATGAAAACAGAGCTTCTTGGCTGCTGAAGTGTAGCAGCTACTGATTGCCTATTCTTGGGGCTTCATGGTAGTTGGGGCCTTTGACAAATGGGAGCCATTATTGACTCAGGTCAGATTTGGCCTGGGTATAAATGGAGTCCCCTGGGGAGCCATTTGGAGCTTATGCCCTGGAGCAGCACACTGCGGTCAAGGATTCTCCCTGTGGGTCGGGACGCCACCCAAAAAAACTCCTTGAGGGACCTTGGGTCGGGACGCTGCCCTGAGCAGGTCTTCAAGGTTGAGAGCCCTCACTTATCAGGTGAGTGATAAAGAGTTTTGGGTTGTCATTAAATCCTAGGAAGTTGTTCTGTTCTCCTCTCACAGACATTTGAACCTGTAATTTGCAGAGGGCTAGTTAACTGTGTTAATAATAAATTTTAATTTTTGGTGGTTGGTTGGTTATTTGAGAGGCTCCGTAACAGCAATACAAGGTTTTTAGTTAATATAAATGTTTTTAACTCCACTTACTTCAGAAAGGAAAACTAAATTTGCATCTTGGCTGAAATTGCAAATGCTGCTGGAGCCAAGTGGGGTGATTCTAATTATGTCAGTGGACATAGGTTCACTTATTATGCCTTTATGTAAAATTAAGCAGTGACAGTAGTTGACTTACAGCTCCAGAAACCCCAAAGGCTTTTGTGTTGGTGGGAAAGCAAGATGAAAGGATAGCTCACAAATTAAGCATAATATTCTTGTATACCATCTATAAGAACATTAAATTTGTGCAATCACCACCTTTGACTTAATAGCTTTTGGGTCAAGTCGCTAATTCTTCTTCTTACAGGCTTTTCTCAAGACATTTGTCCAGAAATAATACTCTATGTTCCCATATAGTTCACAAAAATACCATAGATACAAGGGGATTATTTACACACATACACACTCCCCCGAGCTGTAAAAGATGATAGTTCTCGACAACTGAGACAAACACTGTAAATAGCAATATATAAGCCAAACATCAGGAATCAATAAAATTATTTATGTATTTTTATAATATCCCAACTCTAGTTGCCTGCTAGTGAGCGTGTAAATTTCTGTTATATTTTTAGAGATTATTAATGTTGGGTATATACTTGTATGTATAATTAGGAGTAAATCATCCATTAGTTTAATGCAGCATATTTCTATGTGGGGATTGCTTTGGTTTAAACTAGTTAAATGGATCTGGACACAGTGCAATTTGTGGAGAATTTAGGGCACTTTGGGGTCCTTTCTGATGAGGAGTGCAGGCTGAGCGGTTACAGTGTTAAGGTCCAGCTGCCAAAACTCTGGCAACATTAGTCTCTTTCAAACAGTGTGTCACAGAAAGCGCTGTGGCCAACCCTAGGCTGAGGCTGAGCAGGCTCCCCAGCTGTCATGCCGAATCTCTCTCTGGGGAGACCCACAGGCTTGTGCTGCACGGGGAGGTGCTGTGCACCACTGCCAGTGCAGGAGATGTGATGTGTTTGGAGAAATACATAAAAGTACACCTGGGAGCAAAACAGGCAGGAGATAAACAACTGTTCTCCTTTCAGAACTTCTGAGAAGCTGAAAAGGCTTATTTATATATTTATTCACCCATCTATCTATTTTTGCCAGGTTTCTTCTCTGTTTTACATTATTCTGTCTCCCAATATATATAATTATGATGATGATAATAAATTTACTTTTTCCCACAGGTAATATCACTGTTATTCTGAAAGAGATTTGCACTAACGAACAGACTACTAGTGCTTACTCAAACATGTTTTTGACAATAGCTGCCACAGACTCCCTGTTTGGGAGAGTTGTATTTGAATATGAGGAGTGGCCAGCTTCAGTAAACTGAAGTACACTATTTCTGGAGGCAATTTAGGAAACCCTCTTGCGTTTTATAAAAAGCCAGATGTTGACTCTACCCATTCTTAAAAATCTGTACAGCTTAATTTGATAGGGTGAACTGAATTAAATTTTTTTTTTCTTTATCCATTGTGTATCTAAGTATAACAATAAATGATGGCCTAAAAATCTGTGAAACTAAGATTATTTAAAGTTATGCATTGAAGTTATATTCAATGTTAGTTAAATTAGAACTTTTTTTTATCCTACCCTATAATTAATTAAAAATCTGGCTCAGAAAAAATACACAGTTGCTTACTCTGCCAGGTACACAAAGATTTTAATTGCACTGAACAGTGAAACAGAATCTCAGTATCCTTTTGTAGCTAGAGTGGTAGATTTGAGTATTGATATTAAACCTGATCCTATCAGACACGAGGCTGCCTTTGCTGTCAGCACAATCAATATCCATAATAATTAATAATACTTAATCAAGAGAAATAAAAGTTCTATGATGTAAGATTGCCATTAAACCTTGTGAGTATGAATATGAACTCTTCAAGTTCTGTACTTTCATGTTTTTATAAGGGACAGAACCAAATTTATAGGTATAGAGAGACCAACATATTTATGAGAGCCACTGAAATTTTTTCTCACATATAAAAATACAGTATATGCCACTGGAGACTTAAATTTATAATTGCAAAATTCTGCAAACCATTATTGTTTTGTTCAAATGAAGGACAGTGTGTGAAAACCACAGTTGCAGTAATATGAGATTATACTGTAAACTGAAAAAAATATTGTGCAAAATATATAACTATATCTTCTTTTCTATTTCCTGACCATACAGAGAAGATAATTTCATATCTGCGCTATAGACTTATGTAGATCCCTGTTATTGACTAAGAAGGAGGTAGCACATGTATACATATAAGGACAGATTTTACAGGTATACCATGAATATAAAATAAACTAAATATTAAATTTCAAACTAAAATAGAAGTAATCTAAAAATTTTACTTGTATTCCACAACAATGCAATAATGTTCTAACACACACAAAAAATAGGGAATATATTGCAAAATGCAGTCATGCATCTCAAAGAATCACACATTCTTTCTTTAGTGCTTCAGTATATCAACTCTTATGCCCCAATATTACATAAAAGATACTGTAAATACATTTTGCCCAGTGTGTCATGAACAATACAATTTCATCACTGTAAATCAGAACTGATTAAAACTCTATGAATGACCCAGATTCAGAGCTGACACAAATTGAAATACCTTCACTGCACTCAGTGGAGTTAAGCAGATTAACTGATGTCAATATCTGCCCCTGTGACTGAAAGCTGTGAAAAACAGTCTATTGTAATATAAAACTGTTATTTAGGAGAAACTCTCTGTGAAAAATAGCAGTATGCCAGCTTAGCTGAATGGGGAATCCCAGAAGAAATACAAAAATAAAATGCAGAGAGAGCAGAAGCAGGGAGGGTCTGCACAGAAAGAATGTAGAAGGATCACACAGGCACACAGGGATGAAATTAGGAAACCAAACCTTGATTTGGCTTGATTTGGAACTGGTGAAGGATGTTAAAGGCAAAATAATGGCTTATCATCATCTGCAAAGAGGACATCATGTGGGCCCATAGCTAGATGATGCAGATGACTTGCTTTCAAAGGTCATGGTCACAGGAAAAGGAAATGTAATACTTATGTTCAGGAAGGACAAGAAGGAGAGTCTGGGAAATCATTGGCTGCTCAGTCTCAACTTAGTCCTCGACAAAATTGTCGTGCAGGTCCTTATGAAGGCCATTTCAGGCACTTGCAGAACAGGAAGGTGACTTGGCCACCAGGGCTTTACCTGGTGATTGTACCTAATCACAACTGCTTTTTATAATGAAGTAACTTGCTAAGCAGTGGGTATCAGTTACTTTGACTCTAACAAGACTTTCAGCATAGTATCCTGCAAAATCCTTGTAGTCAAACTGGTGAGATATTAACTGGATGGGTGGACTACAAGGTGTGTGGAAAACTAGATGAGCTGCTGAGCTCAAAGAGTGGTGGTCAGTTGTTTGGTTCCTAACTGGTGGCCTTTCTCAGACGTCAGTACTGAGGACAATGCTGTTTAAAAGCTTCACTAATGTTCTGGATGATGGGATGGAAAACAGACTTATCAACTTTGCAGATAACATCAAATGTCAGGATCAGTCATTATACTGAAAGACAGAGCTGCTGCTCAAAGGGACTTTAGTGATCTGGAAGAATGAGTCAAAAGGAGCCTCATGAGTTTCAGCAAAGACATATACAAAGTCCTGCATCTGGGATAGATCAGTGGAGACTATGAATTGAGTGGCTAAATATACCAGCTTTGCTGAAAATGATGTAGGTTGTTTGAAGACAAATTTGCTGTGTCCTTTTGTTGATAAAAGCTAATTACATGCTGGACTGTATCAGGACAACCATAACCAGAGGAAGGTATTCTGGTATTCCTTTCCACTCAGAACTCCTGAGGTTTCACCTGGAATTTGGTGTTTCATTTTGGGACACCAAGTAAGGGAAAGATTGACAAGCTGGAGAGTCTGGTGGAAGGCCGTTAAGATGTTTAGGGGACTGCCACATAGTGAGAGGCTGAGAGATCTGTGTTTGTGCAGTCTGAGGATGAGGATTAACAGGAGACCTATTTGCAGTTTTCATGCCTAAAGAGTTTTTATAGAGAAATAGAAGCCAAAACCTTCTCAGAAGTACACAGCAAGAATGCAAAAAACAGCTGTGACAGGTTGCAACAATAGCAGTGCTGACTAGTTATGGGAAATAAAGAATAAACTATACACCTATTTAAGAGAGGAAACAAACTGCCCACAGAGGTTGTGGAATCTCCGTCCTTTGAGATCTTCAGAATCAAACTGTACCCAAGCAACCTGATCTAACTCAGAAATTAGTCCTACTCTGAGCAGGGGCCTGGACTAGATGACAGACAGAGGTCTCTTCCAGCTTAATTTTTTTTGGTGATTTTCTATAATTTTTTTGTTGCTCATATAAAACTCCCCTTTGTGTGTGTGTAAAGACTTATAAATTAAAACATCACCCATAGGATTAAATACAAAAGCCTTTTAACTGATGTGCAAGAAATTAAGCTGTACTTTGTGCTTAAATAGTCAAGACTTTTCTTACTTTTGATTACTGGTTATGATTTTGTGTTTAATCGCATAAAACCTGGTTTACCATATACTGAGTTTTGAAGTAATACTTTCTGCTACTGCTGCAACTTACTCTTCTTTAACAGTTCCATGTAATATAAATTGAGAATGCTTTTATATAAAATGTCCAAACACTTTTTTTTTTAATCTTTTAAATCAAATATTTTCATTCAATGTCTCTGCTGCTTGTTCATCTGTCTCATATCTAGCTTAGTTCCAGCAAGACCTATATATAAGATGCATTGGTAAATACTGTCTCCACATGGAGGCTCTGATATTTCTATCCTGAGAGTGCTGAGGTGTTGCCAGTACTTAAGGCAGGGAGCATTTATTAGCTTATATAAACATTTAACTTGCCATTATGTCACCTTCCCTTTCTGTAGCATTTGCCTGACGTGAACAATGATACGATAAAGATGAAATGATTTAAAAATTTTGCTGCCAGAAAAAGAAGCTCGTTTCCAATTCCAGCTCCTCTACTCCTCTCTGTCTCCACTCCAGTTCCATATTTAATATGTCATCAAGCTATGGTCTTATACAACTTGTCTTAAAACTCTGATAATGCTTTGAACCTGCTGTGAGCCTAAACTTCGAAGGAGAGTT